>NW_005055318.1:0-13443 GCF_000277835.1 Geospiza fortis
GGAATGGAGAAAAATGTATTGGTAATAGTTATGGTGGCATACTACTTTGTTGCTTTAGATTCTAGTTCGTACTGGAGTTTTAGCATGTCTGGTATAGTAGCACTTAGTGGTGGAGTTACTTTATTTAATGTACAGTAGTCTACAGTTAATCTCTAATTTTTTTTAGATTTATGTACAGGCTAAATGGGGTTGTTGAAGAGTGAGTGGATTTTGTTGACTACGTTTTGGCTTTCTAACTCACAGATCATTTTGTGGATGGGGGTCGCGGTATCTTGATTTGTTTGGTATTGTCGGCAGTGTACTGTTGAGGTGGCAATTGGTACTCATTGCTCTTCTATTTTCAGGAGTCTTACTGCAGATGGGTTTTTTGATAGTCTAGGTAAGGTGTTCAATTGCTTGATGCTCTTTGTCTCTACAGCAGCTATTTTAAATGATCATTTGAGTTTTTTTGGGTCTTTGAAATGCCCACTTCGGAGGAAGTTTATGTTTAAAATGTATGGGGTTTCTGGGTTAGTAATAACAGGGTGGTTTTTTTTACTCATTTTTAATCAGGTTTACTTCAGCTTTTACTAAAGTAAAATTTTGTGATCCCCCTGTCACACTAGTAATAGAAACAGATTCTGCCTCTACATGTCTTGATAGGATTAATGTGTACTGCACACTAGTGTCGACTAAAGCTTTATATTCTTGTGGTTTAGATGTGTTAGGCTAATGAATATAACACAGTTTAAAAAACACTTTTTTTTCTAGCTTCTACTTGACTAGACAGAGGGCTTTTTTAAGCTTGGTTATTTTTTTTCCTCTGGGTATATGTCTTGGAGGTTTTGTTAAGGGGATCGAAAATATTGTTATTATCATTATATATGGCAGTTCAGTTATGGGCCACTGGAGTTGGTTTTTTTTTGGTGGAACTTCTTTTCTGAGTTTTGTTTTTTTTAATTCATGCACTTGTGCTAGAGCAGTAGTAGATTTTCTATCTTATTTCTTTATGGTTTTTTTGCAATTATGCAGGAAGAACTACAGCTCAGCTTGTGAGGTGTACTTTTTCTCCCCATCTGGGAAACTGCTGAGTTCCGTGGGTTTCTGGGCTTATATGAATCCAATCCAGCCAGCCCGAATCCAAGCCCAGCACGGAACCAGCATAGACGAAGGACAAAAGACGAGGAGCGCTCTTTCTCCACGTGGGTGTAGGTATCCGTTTATTAGCTTGAGACAGGACATCAGGTAGTGCAGCCACCCAGGTAAAGAAAGAGAGCGCGGTCAGCCTGCTGTGGGGTTTTGTCCAGGGGAGAGGGGGCGGGGAAAGAGGACTGTGGCCAATGGGATGCCAATGGGGAGGGACCACCCGTGGGACAGCCACCGAACCAGGTATGGAAGGGAACGCCTAGATGCAATACAACAGGAAACTTTTGCTTTGGATACTAGAACTTCTGATTTGTATTGTTGAGATTTGGAGAAAGCTCTCTTTAATGTCTTTTTTGAGTTTTTTGTGATTTTCTTTTATCTTGTTTTTTAATTTTTGCAGACGTGTTTCTACTGTTGTGATTTTGGCATGTGTTGGTCTATGTATAGCATTTGTATATGCTCGGAGCTTCTTCACCATATTAAGTACAGCCTCTTCATTGCTATTTTGCTTTATTATTGTCAAAGCAGAAGTGTATTTTTGTGGCTTAAGTAGTACAAGGTTTTTGCTACATCACGGATGTACATGGTACTAAGTCTGGATTTATAGTGTTTATGTCATCTGAGAAGACAATCTTTGTTACCACTATTTTTTTAAAGTGTTGAATTCTTTGTTCTATGGTCTTCTACTGAGTTTGTTGTATATAGAGATCGTGTGTACACAGATATCTTTGTGTTACACTTTCTAGGACCTGTGCCCAGAGGCTGTGAGGGTTAGCCCCCCTCATTATTTTTTGGTTGAGGATGAGATTATGTGATAGGGATCTTAAATGCTTTGCTTCACTACTGTCTAAAATTGTAGTTTCGCTTGTAGCATTTCAAAGACGAACTAACTAACTAATTATAGGTTTATCAGGTCTTTGAGTGTAATCTTTTTTTAGGCTATGAAGGTTTTTAGGGAACAGGACTTAATAGTGGTTTCTGATTTTGTGTCAGTTGCTTAAACTTTGTTTTTTGTATCAGTAATTGGTGTTGAGGGTCCTTCCCCTGGATCATTATTGTTGATCACTGGCTGATTGGTTTTGCTTGTGTGCTTCTTTCCCGCGGCGACTGCCAGTGGCTTAGGGTTATTGTCCAGTTTAGTTACAACTTGAGTAGCTGGGGTGTTGGCTGCAGCTTGAGTGACTGGGGTAATTTCTGATTTAGCTCTCCCCCCCCTGCCTCTATCTGCCGCCCTACAGTATTTAGCAGTGTGCGATAAACATAGGCTATAAGGTCCAGCTTATTGTAATGATCTTTTTCTCTTTAGAGTAATCATGGCACTTCTCTTTCAGGTATTTCCCCACTTCAGCTGGGTTCTGAATTTGTTTACATGGAAAATCTCAGTCTATAGGATTAGAAAATTCTTTCAGGGTTTGACTCATATTTTCTCATTCTCCACACCACTCAGGATTTTCCACACCTGGGTCTACTTCTGGGTCAGGAATCTTATTAGCTCTTCTGGACATCTCAGCCCTCATTTTAGAGAAGTTGTGGACTATATAAAGGAAGCTTACTAGATTAAATACTAGAAAGATGGTCTCCTTAACATTCAGGGGAAATTGAACATTCTCAAAAAGTGACATAACAGATTCAAAGCAGAAGAAAAGGAAAGGGAAAGGGAAAGGGAAAGGAAAGGAAAGGAAAGGAAAGGAAAGGAAAGGAAAGGAAAGGAAAGGAAAGGAAAGGAAAGGAAAGGAAAGGAAAGGAAAGGAAAGGAAAGGAAAGGAAAGGAAAGGAAAGGAAAGGAAAGGAAAGGAAAGGAAAGGAAAGGAAAGGAAAGGAAAGGAAAGGAAAGGAAAGGAAAGGAAAGGAAAGGAAAGGAAAGGAAAGGAAAGGAAAGGAAAGGAAAGGAAAGGAAAGGAAAGGAAAGGAAAGGAAAGGAAAGGAAAGGAAAGGAAAGGAAAGGAAAGGAAAGGAAAGGAAAGGAAAGGAAAGGAAAGGAAAGGAAAGGAAAGGAAAGGAAAGGAAAGGAAAGGAAAGGAAAGGAAAGGAAAGGAAAGGAAAGGAAAGGAAAGGAAAGGAAAGGAAAGGAAAGGAAAGGAAAGGAAAGGAAAGGAAAGGAAAGGAAAGGAAAGGAAAGGAAAGGAAAGGAAAGGAAAGGAAAGGAAAGGAAAGGAAAGGAAAGGAAAGGAAAGGAAAGGAAAGGAAAGGAAAGGAAAGGAAAGGAAAGGAAAGGAAAGGAAAGGAAAGGAAAGGAAAGGAAAGGAAAGGAAAGGAAAGGAAAGGAAAGGAAAGGAAAGGAAAGGAAAGGAAAGGAAAGGAAAGGAAAGGAAAGGAAAGGAAAGGAAAGGAAAGGAAAGGAAAGGAAAGGAAAGGAAAGGAAAGGAAAGGAAAGGAAAGGAAAGGAAAGGAAAGGAAAGGAAAGGAAAGGAAAGGAAAGGAAAGGAAAGGAAAGGAAAGGAAAGGAAAGGAAAGGAAAGGAAAGGAAAGGAAAGGAAAGGAAAGTCCCCTGCTCCTCTTTTAACAAACCGGGTGCAATTACTAATAAATCTTTAGAACATACTGCTGGAACTGGGACACAGAGTAGGATGAAAAAACTATAAAATATACATATCTTGAACAGACTCTAGTATCTTTGTAAACACCTTATGAATCATTATCACTAATCCCAGCACAATAGCTATTCTAATCCGTGCCCGTCTACTGTAAAAACTACGTGTTAGAGACAATGATCTTAGTGACTAGAAAGGTATTAAAACTTTAAAAAAGCTTAGAGACTAGAACTACACGAAGGCCTCCACCCCAAGAGACCTTACGAATTCAAGCAACATGGCTACTGACTGCTTTAACCCACTACAGAGCAAGCACAACCAACATGCAATCAATAAAGGTTTTTCCCTCTGTCTTTCTTTTTTCCACTAGTTGTATTTGTCTTGGTTCAGGGCAAATTTGGGAAAGAACCACCAAAGGGATTCCTCTAGAAAAGCAGATTCAATCGGCCCCTCCCCCAACCGGTTCGGGAAAAATACTTCCTTGGAGAAAAGTGGAAAAAACTGTTTATTAAACAATAAAATAATAAACAGTATTAAACAATAAAACCTCCTACTGCTCCAAAAGAGATGACAAACTTAGAAAAGTCTTTTTTCTTGGTTGTAGCTTGGCTCACTCAGTCTCTTATTAGTCCTTTTGGTTCTGTAAATGCCGTGGCCCAGGCCCGGCCCAGTGGGTTACAGGTGTGAGCTGTGGATGCTCTTCTGGGTGTTTAGTCTAGAGAAGGTTTAAACAGGTCTAAAGAAAAGAAAAAAACCCTACAGTTTAGGGAACTTTTTTGCTTCATCTAGCTAAAACTAACTAAAACAAAGGAGAGCTCTGTCTCACTGTCTGTCTATTTGCAGACAACACAGTCCAGGACCATGAATGTGGAGGAGTGAGTGCAGTGTCTGAAAACAAACTGCACGCTTCTTCTCTCCCCCCTTCACTCTTGGAACAAGTCTTAAAGGTGCAAAACTTATTATTCAGCATAAACAGAACAGATGATTGGGGATAAAAGCATTATATAGTCAACCCAGGACAGCACCTGGTGCCCAGCCAAGATCAGCCCACTACAAACCCCCAGAAGAAGCAATGCAGACCAGGACAGGCAAACAACAATGAATATACATCCCAAATTATCTTCATTGCCTTTGATGTTATCATTCTGTAAACTGATATCCAAAGTGCAGCAACAAAACAATCTTGATTTCTCTCTTGATTTGAATAAGAGCACCATGGTGGGCAAATAGTTCCACATATACAGACAAATATACAAGGTTAGATGTCATACCCCCACGAATAGACAGAGCAATATGTTGACCAGGGAGTTCTGTACAAATGCTTTAGCCAAAATTGTTATTTCAACTTATCTCTCATGCCCTACATTGGGCACCAACAAATATGTTGGTTTTGACAACCAATGTGGAACTAAACTCCAAATAGCCTAGGCCCCTTCCCCCGGTCAGAAAGGGAAGGACAATAAATGAAAGATTGTGTTGGTTTTGCATGGCCTGGTTTTTGGTGCAGGGGGGCCACAGAGGTGGCTTCTGTGAGAAGCTGCTAGAAGCTTCCCCCATGTCCAACAGAGCCAATCCCTGATGGCTCTGAAGATGAACATGCCGCTGGCCAAGCCTGGGCAAATTAGAGATGCTGCTAACACCTCTGTGATAATATATTAAAGAAGAAAATCAAAACAAAGTGGGGCACTGTTAATTCCAGCTACATAAGAGGAGGTGGTGAAAACATGTGAGGGAAAAAACAAGGAGACACCAAGGTCAGTGAAAATGGAGGGGGAGAAGGTGATCCAGGTGGCAGAGTCGAGATTCTTCTGCAGGCCGTAGTGATGACCATGGTGAAGCAGCTGTCTCCCTGCACCCCATGGAGGTCCACAGGGGATGCAGAGATCCACCCACAGCCTGTGGAGGAGGTGCTTATGCCAGAGCGGGTGGATGCCTAGAGGAGGCTCATGCCCGAGCGGGTGGATGCCTAGAGGAGGCTGCAATCCAGTGGGAGACCCAATGGAGAGAGGGGGCCCCTGTTTCCAAGCCAGAGCATACTGTCCTTGGAGGACAGCACCCCATGGAAGAGTCACCCACGCCACAGCAGTTTTGGGAGGACTGTTTCTCATGGGATTGGAACCACACTGGGGAAGTTCATGGAGAACTGTCTCCCATGGGAAAGGATGTCACGGCACAGCAGGGGAAGGACTCATCTCCTTAAGCAGTGGAAGAAAACCTTGGTTGATGAGCTATTCAAAACCACCATGCTCTGTGTCCCTGTGCTGTCCGTAGAAGGAGGGAAGGGTTGAGGGAAGAAAAGGTGTTCTTAAGTATGAGAAATTATACTCACTTCCAAAAAATTTAAAAGATTTATTAAAACCTTATGAAAAAATAGAACAGAAGACTGAATAGAGAAAATATTACAGCGCTGGGAGCAAAGGATTTTTTTCCCACCATGTGTTCATCTACACAATGGAGATTTCGCCTTTTAACCCTTTAGCCCCTCCCAAAGTTCTGTCAATTGACTCCTTCTTCGCTGTCCAGTGGTGGAGTTTACTTCCTTACATCTTGATTGGAGGTCAAGTGCTGCCATAGTAACAAGCCGACTCTCCCAAATGTCCTGACTACCCAGGTCACCCCATGATAACAACGCAAGGGGGGTAAAAAATCTATAAAACTTCTCTTTACATATATACATTATATTTGCCTTTTAATTGTGACAGTCAACCATCACATTACTCATCTGTCACATTAAGGGTTTATTTTACTTCTCATTATCTTTCTCTGACTCTGTTACTAATACATTCACTTTGTACCTCTAAGTCGAGCCTGTTTTGCTCTTGGAGTGTTTTCTCACAGTCCTTATCTCAACTCATGAACTCTTCATTTAATTTTTTTTCTGCCTTGCCCAGGTGTGTCAGGGGAGGGTGAGGGTGCTTAGCATTTGGCCAGTGTCAAACCGCATCAGAGATGCCAAGTTAAAATAGCAATTTACTAAAAACACAAAGCAATAGAGTTAGACACACAATGAAAAGAAAATTGTACAGAAGAGGGAAATGTTTTAACCAACGAAAAACAAGGTGTTACTTAGCTCCCCTGGAACAAAGACAGAATGGCTGCTTCTTCCCGGACAGTCCATGTGGTCATCCTAGAACAAAGACAAGATGGTGAAACAGTAAAATAACACTGAAATTTGACCAGTGTTAAGCAGTGTGAGAAATGAAGCCCACTTCTCAGTTAAATTTTTAAAAATTTAATAAAGAACACTAGGGACAAAATCAATAAAGCAAAAGTAACAGTGCTGGCTGCATAGCCGTAGCCAGAGGCACCCTGGCTAACCATATACTTTTTCTATTGCATTGGTCAAATACATACTCATAAATTATTATACATATTCCAACATTTCTTTGAACTCGTTTACGTGTTCCAGGAACTTCTTAGCATGGCACTTCCACTGATCTGCCTTTTTAGATCATGTGCAGTAATCTTGGATGAGGTTTTGAGGGTCATGTGTCATCCCCCACAATGGCCCCCTGTTCCATGGTTTTAGCAGGTGACAGTTGTTGATAGTCAAAGTGTCAGTAGTAAGGGGTCCTCATCACACCCATTCCTCAAATATTATCTGACCATGCAGAAGGTTTAGCTATTTCAGTCATTGCAAGTTAACCACAAGTACTCTAAATCAACATCATCTACTTCCCAAATGTGTCTGAGTTATTTTAATTATTGTCAGTTAGGTACAAAAATAAAAGCATTAGTTATTATTTCACAGCCGTAGTTACTTCTGAAAAAGTTAACATTATAATATAATGCACAGCACATAGTATCCACTTTAATATTTGCAAAAGCCATAACTACAATATGTGTTTATCACAGCAGGCATTCTTTATGAGGTGCCCAAGAAGCACTGGGGATTTTCCTTCCAGCAATGCCCCCCACAAGCAGGTAAATTAATGCAGTTTATATTTACAAGACTGTTACATATTCATTACACAGACAAAGAAATCAATAACATAAAAAGCACCTATTTTTAAAACTGTATGAGCATCAGTTAGCTACTTCATGGTCTTTGCTGCCATCTATTGTCCTTTTGTAAGAACACGGGCCTTCTGGTGGTCATTCCATACTCTTCATCACTTGTCCTTTAATTGAACTTTGTTAATTGACACATACTCAGTCTGTTAACATGTTTTCAAGCTACAAAATTGGTTCTTTCTGGTGTTATTTCCTTATCATTCTGGATGGCTTGGTTCATGACCTTGAAGGTTGGTTGATGTCTGGTTGCTTATTTATCCTAAGTGATATATATCCTGTCTACTTATAAAGAAATTACCTAGTTGGTTACATTTTCCTGAAGATCTGTTACTCTCTGGTTAAACATAATTTATACATCCAGTTTTTAAACAATGCAAAGAAATTACTCAAGATATGCCTATTCATCTACATTCTTCTTGAATATTTGTTAGTTCCTGGTTAAACTTTTTTCCCTTTATCTTTGCGGTAGAGCAAAAGGCCTTATAACCATTTTGTTAGTTAATTATAGATTTAGCCACATATTATGAAAAATCAGCAACTTTCTTTTAATGGTGGAGAGAATCTTTCAGCTTGTGCGGAAAGACACGCTATGAAAAGCCAGTATCCACAAAGGAGACAGAGGAGTCCTGAGCCTTAATTCAAATAAAGGGAGAGAGTCCACTAGGGCATACCCCGTGGGGTTTGGCTGAGGCATTAGGAAGGAACGGCCTTCCCGAACCACCTACCAAATATTCCCCCTTGAACATGTATCATCATTTTCCCTTAAAGTTCAAAAGTTCTGTTTATCTGGGTTCTGCAATAGACTTTGTGCAGACTCATTTGTCTATTACCCTAAAGTTCAGGAGTCAAACTCTGGTCAAACTGTCTCTGGGTTCTGTAACAAACTTGAATGGCTTGATGTTTGTAGAGACATTGACCCATTTCAAAGACATTAACACCCATTTCTCCGAAGGGCCCTCATCCATTGAGTCGTTTGTACATACATTAGCACCCTTCTTTCCTAACAGGTTCAAACATCCCCCCCCTACCCTGCCTCCCTCCCCGCCTTCGCCTGAGAACAACAGAAAAACAAATTAACAAAAGCTGGAGGGCTAGTTCGTTCTACTGGTGTTTGCACTGCTGAAATGCTGGTTCCTATAATGACAGCATCGGTGCACGGACTCCCTTTTTCCATGATGCAGCAGCAAAAGGCCGTGGACTGCGGTGCGGCTGTGGTCAGGCACACTCTCTCTCACTCTCTCTAAGATTCAGTGGCCGTGGTGGTGTGGGTATTCCTGAACTGCTCCAAAGCAGCTCTGGATTGTGAAATACAGCTTCCTGGGATACTGCTTTGGGACCAGTCCAAGCTGACTCCCTTGGGAGCATGTGATGCAAGTGAGTTAGGGGTTAAAGAGTGATTGATTAGGGGTAGCTGACTAGACAATGTATATTTCTTAACATTTACTGTACTTGCAAAAGCAGGATGAGAGGATGCAAGGCTATTGTGATAAGGAAGACTGTTTGGACCCCTAAACTGGCCAAAACAAATCTTGGAGTTTGAACTGTGACCAAGAGACCAGGGAGCGTGCTCAAGAAGGCAAGGTGAAAAGTTCACCTCAGAGGAAGACTTGGAAAGACTCATTTGCTTCCTCCCATATGACCACGATACAACCACCGGAGAGCAGTGCGCAAGCGCAGAAGGACTGGGAACTAATTATAATATGAAGCAAGGATAGGCGGGGTTAAGAAATGAATATGTATTAGGCATGTTGTGCAATTTTATGCATATGTAAGACTTTAGAGAATAAATAGAGGAATAGGTGCTGCTGATGGTGCGCATTTCTTTGAGGAGCTATCCCACATGCATCTCAGCGCTGAATAAATACATACCTACTTTACAATCTTTACAAGTTGTAGAGTTTTTCCATGTATCACATGGAAAAAACAGACAAGGGCCCCTGCATTAATGTTCCCTGTTTTTTAACTGGGCATAGCAACATACCCCTTGTCTGAACAGTAAAATTATTTTCAAATATATAAATGGCAGTATGCAGTGTAATAATAATATGGGCCTGTTACAGGATGAGGATGGTCACCTCAGAAAAAGGGACAGAGACAAGGCAGAGATGTTTAATGCATTCTTTGCCCCTGTCTTCCACACGGACAACAGACCAAGGGGGTCTCAGTGCCCTGAGCTGGAGGACCATGACTCTGAGAATAATCAACTCCCAGTCAACCCAGAAATTGCGCAGGATCTGCTGTTTCAGCTGGATCCCCACTGTCAGGAAAATTAATCCACAAACACTAGAGGTTTATGCCCTGTGAGAAATGACATTCACTTTTAAAATTTCAAAGGTTTATTAAACCTTTACAAAAATACAACAAAGGACTAAATAAGGAAAAATTACAGCACTGAGAGCATGGAACTAAACCACCATGTGCCCATCTACAAAATGGATGCTCCGCCTTTTATGCCTCTAGCCCCTCCCAAAGTCTTGTCAGTCGACTCCTACTTTGCCATCTAGTGGTGATCACTTTCTTAGATCTTGATTGGAGGTCAGGTGTTACCATAGTAACAAGCTGACCCTCCCCAAATGCCCCAACGACCAAGGCCATCCCGTGATAACAATGCAAGGGGGAGGACATATTACAGTAACATAACTATCCATCCACAGAACTTCTCCTAACATATGCATAATATTCACCCCTTAATTCTGAGAGCAAACAATCACATTTCTCATCTATAACATGTCCGAAAAGGAGACAGAGGAGTCCTTTAACTTTATTTGAATAAAGACAGAGGCCATGGGGCATTTCCCCTGGGGTCTCTCAAATTTTTGGAGGACACAGCCTCCTTTTTATCCTAATTTCCCAACAGCATTTCCCTCTCTCTTTCCCCATTGGCTGAGGTACTTGAGAGGTACTGAGACAGAGTAAAAATCCCCCAGAGTAGAAGCCCATTTTGATTTAGGTGAAATGTGCATCTTTGAGTTAAGTCTGTAGTTTGAAACATAGCTATGCCTAGGCTCAGGGATTCAGTGAAGGACAGAGATAAGGGGGGAGACAGGGAGAGACAGATAAAGAAGAGACAGAAACTGCTGCGGGAGCAGGTCAACTTGACCCAGGAATTCTTTCTGATAAAAAGAACTAGCGGCAAATGTCACTGCGAAATTTTTAAAAATGAATATGTATGAACCTATTGTGAAATTGCATGCATATGCATTTAAAAGGGGGATAAAAAGGGATCTCGAGTTCACAGAGGTGCGCATGCCCTTTTAAGGAGAGCGATCTCCGCATGCGTCCAGTGCTGCAATAAACATACTGGCTCTTTACAACTTTCGTAAAGTTGTGGAGTTTTCTCTCTTTCTCCGCGAAACAGTACAGACTTCCCAAAACGCTTAATACCTAAGACCCCCTTCTAATGTATACTCCCCCACTTTTTCTTTTGCTTGTGTCAATTAGAAGAATTCCTATGGAATTTATGGTTCTTCCCATTGTTTCTTTCATCTCTTAGTATCCAATTTAATTTATCAGTAAACCTACATTTTTTTTGTAAAGACAAGTCCTTCATTCCTTTTGCTACATATCTATGGGGTCTGATGGGATTAATCTAAGAATCCTGAAGGAACTGGCTGATATCATCGCAAAACTTCTCTCAATGATTTTTAAGCAGTCTTGGGAATCCAGAGAGGTCCCAGTTGACTGGAAGTTGGTGAACGTTGTCCTGATTTTCAAGAAGGGCAAGACAGAGGACCCTGGAAACCACAGGCCTGTTAGTCTCACTTCAGTGCCTATTTAAGCTATGAAGATTATTCCGGGAGTGTCTTTGGTTGCAAATGCAAAATGTGGCCTGGGGTGTGTATTCTATTGCCATCTGTTAGAGGTGGGGCAGTTATCTTCTGTTAATTGGGCCACCTGTTAAAACCAAGTGGGGCAGTTCTCTTTATCTCTTCCACAACCAATCTCCCTCTGGGGAGATATCTTCTGTTAATGGGCCATTGAGTCTCACTACATGACTGATAAAATTACATAATCCCATTGTGAGATGCTCCGGCCAGGGGGAGGAGCCAAGCATTCTTACCTGGATATAATCGGTGATTTGGAACACCACAGTCAGCCTTTTCCCTGTAGATTCCCAGAGGAGCAGCTTTCTTTTCCACTGGATTCCCAGAGGAAGACCAGGCCCATCAACACTACCACTGGACCTTCAGAATAAAACTACACTCTTC
Organism: Geospiza fortis; assembly: GCF_000277835.1. Lineage (NCBI taxonomy): Eukaryota > Metazoa > Chordata > Aves > Passeriformes > Thraupidae > Geospiza > Geospiza fortis. Next base: position 11,879 of record NW_005055318.1, read on the forward strand.
TACAGGATCACTGCTTTAACAGAACCATACCTGTCACTCCAGGAGGACTGCAGCCACCATTTCAATTTAATGAAACTGCTACCAACACTCTGACTGTGATGGGTTTAGCGCTGACCAAACACCAGTGCACCCACCAGAATATACTTACTCATTTCCTGCTGTGAGATAGGATTAGGAGGAAGGCAAAGCATGCTCAAAAGCTTAAAAGAAAGCTTTATTAACGGTAACTAAGAGAATAATAAGAATCTGAATAACACCTTTAGTATACCTCTCCTTCCCCCTACAACCTTTTCTTTCCCACTCACAATGTATAGAAACAATTCAGTCAGTTTATCACTTCTAGAATAGTCTTTAGTTCTCTTAGGGAGATGTTGGGAAGGATGAAAGTTTGACGAGAAAGTTTAATGGATACGTATGCTTGGCAGAAAGCTCTTTGAATGTAGAATCTGAGAATGAAATTGAGATGGAAGCAAGTTTTGATATAAAAGAATAATAGATATGTAAATTGACAATTGCTGAACCAGTCTTACTGGACAACTAAGAAGGCAAAGGTTATGTCGAGATGGAAAGAGGTTTTATGACTTAGAGCAAAGGATAAGATGACCACAAACAAAAGGATGTTTTTACCAAGTAGAAAGATACCACAGGCAAACAAGACTTGTCGATGTGGCAAGTAGAAAAAAGGTCTCAGAATTTTCCACTGCAAGAAATCTGAAAAACAACTTTAAGCTTAAACTGTAACATACTAATTCATGTGATTGGATAGTATTAACCATAATATGGCAATTCTAGTAGTTATGATTGGCTATAGGTAAAAGTAAAGGTATAGATTACCTTTTCTGTATTAAGATGCACAGCAAAGAAAAGTATATAATGCAATGTTACCAAAATTAAAGGGTCTTCAGGCTTGTCTATAGCTGGAGCTGACAGCTGTAGGTGCAGGTTCAGTCACCCACGACCCTGGACTGTTGTAACATCTTGGATACAACTGCATTTTGAGGAGTCGCCTGAAGTCCTGCATCACTTGTTCAGGCTCTTAATGGGAGAGGAGTCCCTCTAGTTTATGGAGACTGCTCCACAAGAAAACAGTTCTCTCATGGCTTTTATTTTCCACGAATAGCAACTGCCCCGAAAATCTGCAATCGTCAAATCCCTCCCATTTTCACAGCTTTTCCCACAGTTCAGTTTATGGGCCATGTCAACTTATGGGGTACTATCTTAAAGATGAGCTGGTTAAGAGCAAAGGTCCTTTTTATCGATCTCTGAGATCATCTTCATCTCTGGGAAAAGAGGTTTTCTTCTTCTCTCCCTGGGGGCACAGGGTCTCATCACTCTTCTCTCTTTATCTGTTCAAACTTCTCATAGGATCACAGCTACTTCAACATTTGCTCACTTTCGAATGGAGGTCTTTGCCAGATATATACAATTTGAACACTTTCATCTCCCCATACTTTTAACGAGTTACAGGGAAAAAGAGTCTGATGTATCAATTACATTCTTCTCCATAGCTTTACAAGTGGATTTCAGCCCTAAGATTTAGGCATCTCCTCATCCCTCCCATCTGG
>NW_005055319.1:0-444 GCF_000277835.1 Geospiza fortis
GGGACCTGCTGCACAGGAAAGAGGAGGAGGAGGCAGGTGTTCCGCAGCTAAAGGTGGGGGGGCAAAAGGGATCACAGCCCCTCTTGTGTGTGTGTTGTGCCCCTGTGCTGTCGGTGCCGCTGACATCTGCGCAGGCGCCATAGAAGAGGGGGGGAAAACCGGTGGGAGATGCGACATTAGCTGGAACAAATGCACTGACGATGGTGGGGGGTGTGGCCAGTACATTTGTGCAGGACCAATAGCTGATGACAAGGGACCTGACAAGGCAATCAGTTCAGCTGGCTAACCTGCTGATGACGGAGGTGGTTCCACCCTCACCCACTGTGCGGGGCGGGAGATCAGTGGCGGGGGCAATGGCTCCTGCTGGCCGTGAAAGAGTTGGTCCCCGACTCGCCGCAGAGGGGCTGAAAGCGAGGCCGGCAGGGGGGGGCCAGCGGGCTGTGG
>NW_005055319.1:971-3033 GCF_000277835.1 Geospiza fortis
CCAGATATAGTTATGAAGTGGGTATGTATGTCAGCACCTGGCACAAGCGAGATAGCTCTCGTGAAAACTTGTGCCCCCAGCTTCAGTCTGGCACACATCTTTATTCACAAAGGTATTCCAATATGCAATACTTTGCACAACTTTTTCATGCATATTCAACCCCTGGCCCCGCCTGTCCTCGCCTTGCATGATAATCAGATCCACGCCCTTCTGGGCATGCGTTGTTTGCTGTGGTGGTCGCACGGGGATCTCTGGTGGTCTCTGAGGCTGAAGATTGTGGTCTTCCTCATGACTGAACTTTTGAACTTTTCTCCTTTGCGCATGCACTTTTGGTCCCTTGGTGCTTATCTGAGTATGTCTGTCGGCCTTGATTAGCTTGGAGACAGAGGAGTCCCTTTATCTGGGCTTTTTGTACCTCTTGGTCTTCTCTGGTATTGTTCTTTATGCAAGAAACTTGAGAAATTTGCATTTTCCTATGCCTTTTGTACCATGGCAGAGGTTTCTAAAGTAAAAAGGTTACAATTCAACACATAGTTCTGCAGGCTAAACTTTAAATGCTTAATTCATATTGATAATTCAAGTGAACTCCAAAAATCTCTATTTCAACCGTAGCCTACTGTGTCCCACGTCTGTGGACTAAAAGTGGTGCCCACATCTACCAGAAAATCATGAGATATAGCCCAGGCAAGTAGAGTGCAGAGTGAGTCATCTGACACAGAAATTCCAATAAGAGGAATCATATCTCTCCACAAAGAAATAATTGCATGTTCTTCTGTAGAAAGGTGATTTCCCATCCTGAATGCACCCTCCCCAACTTCCAGCAAGACTACCTCGGGGTACCGACTGTCTGCTTTGTTGGGGAACTCGTTCCCACCCTAGCTTTTAAGCTATTAGGGCCAAAACCGCGATTTCAAAGGGATGAGTCTTCTCCAGGAAGACGTGGGGAAAGGTCACTGTTACCTCTCCGGGGGAACAGAGGGTGTCCAGTTGTGAGTGGGCTGCGCGGGCGCCACGAAATCTCCGGCCGTCCCGCAATCCACAAAGGGTTACTAGCTGCAATTCCAGGAGGGGTCACCAGATGTCACCGTTGAGTCAGAAATGACACGGACTCAGATTTAAAGGCTAAAAAGCAGCCTGTTTATTGAATCCTCTTCTTTTATACCTTGGTTCACTACAGGTGGATCTGATTGGTCATTTAATCAACATATTTCACATGATTGGCTAATTAAGAAGACACCCATTGGTAAACAACTTTATGAGAAAACTTGTTATAAACATCACCTGTCGATTGTTACCATTTGATTATCATTCTTTCTCTCCAGATCCCTAAAGCTTCCCTGACTGATTCATGGGAAAGTTTATCTAGCTTTCTCTCTCTCTGACCACACTGTCATATCCACAGAGCAACTTATTGCAAGTGTTCTGGATCCTCAACCTTTTCCAATGCAGTCTGGATTGGCCCATGGCAAATAGTGAGGCTGTGTTTCCACACCTGGGGCAGTTGAATCCAGGTTTACAGGACGCCCCTCCAGGCAAACGCAAACTGTGGCCTGCACTCTGCTGCTAAAGGAATGGAGAAAAACGCATTAGCAATGTCAGTTGTAACACCACTTTGCTACCTTGGACTCTAGTTCATACTGAAGTTCTAGTATGTCCAGTACAGCAGCACTCAGTGCTGGTGTGACTTTGTTCAGGCCACTATAGCCTACTGTCAGTCTCCACTCTCCACTGGATTTACACACAGGCCATATAGGACTATTAAAAGGTGAGCGAGTCTTGCTGACCACTCCCTTGCTCTTCAGTTCATGAATCATCTCATTAATGGGGCAAGCACTGTTCAGCAATAGCCACAATCTGGTGTGGTATCAACACTGTTTTAGTTGCAAATCCAAAATAAAGTGCCATGTGGGCTGCTATAAAGAAAATTAACTCTATCCCAGTCACACCCAGTATAATTTTGTCATGGCTTGACACTGGCACAATGCCAGTGCCCCATGAAAATATACTTCCCTGGTGTTTGCTGTGAGATGTGACCAGGAAATAAGCAAAGCAGGCCTCTACC
>NW_005055319.1:3703-7523 GCF_000277835.1 Geospiza fortis
GGGGGGGGCTGCCCAATCCCTCTCGGCGTCTCTCTCAAGGGGGGCTGCCCGAAACCTCTCACTGCTCTTCCACTCTTCCACCCTTCCATCCTGCAAGGGCCTACCCTCTCACGGCCGCATGGCTTTCCCCTCCCCCTGCCCAGCTAGCAGCTGGAACGGGGAGAGAGAGAGACCCGAACTCTTCCCGCCGGAAATCAAAGAGAGCACTCCCAGGGGAATGCTCTGCTTTTAACCCCTGTGTTCTCAGAGGCGTATCCAATACCCAAGTGGCCAAACCAGATGCCAATTTAAAATCTGAACACCTAATTGGTCTGACTACAGCATTCCCAGAAAACCTACTTCCGGTCAAACCACGTCAAATCTCTACCACTTCCATACCATTTACATCATGGTCATGTCCTACACTATCCAATGCATCCTTATTAACCACCATTCCCTTTCTGTCTTTGAATATATACAGATATCATTCCCTATAGGAATGACTTATAGGTCACCTCCAACCAATGTTGACTGTGTTTATTTAGTCCATGACTTGGGTTCCATCTCTTGGGTGAGTGTTCAGGACAGCTGAGATGGAGTGTTGAGTTATTGCTTGCCAAAGACAGCTCAGGTTAGGTCACTGCTGCATTGTTACAAATGGAGTGAGAATTTAGACAAATCCTGCCTTTGACTCAGATTTCTGTCAGTAGCTCTGTTTAGGTGGCCTGCACCCCAAATGGTTCTCACTCCCAAGTTCTTAATAATGGCAGATTAAGTCTATTACAAAATTAATTATTTATTGAATAGACACAAAATTAACAGACTTAAGACTTTAAGCAGATTACTTACTACACGGCATAACACAAAAAAAATACTAGTAGATTAAAAAGTACAGTGCATGATAAAAGGTACCTATTTTACAGCTAGCGAAGAAATAGTATAGATTAGAATTCAATGTGACTTACTACCAAATTGATGATGGAGTATACATAAAGTCCTTTCCCTCAATTTCTGGTAAAGTAACTGCGGAGTTGCATCCAACTTCGGGGAAATGCCCTACACGTTTCTAGGGTACAGGAAATCAGGACTCCTGTACAACTAACCAATATGATTAAGTAGAAGCCATTTATTGTTTACCTTATGCACTTATTTATGCGTTCTAAAACTACTGCACACACTAGTCATGCATTTCTTATTGGTGCCTTTGTCTTGTCCACGCATTCTGCACGCACTTCTCAGAGTATGTGATTGGTTACAGTCCAGATGGTTCACTGCCCTCTGTTATCTAGCTCTTGTGGTCTTGGTATTCTGTTTCTCAACCTCTTCTTTCTTAATTTAGCACAATTTATGTCTTAGCAACCTTGACAAATTCCAGAGGGGGCTGATAAGAATAACTAGAAACAGCCTGGCTGGTGCACACTGTGGCCTAAACCATGCAAATACATTGCTACAATTCCTCCTTCTTCTTGCACCAGCCAGACCCTTTTCACTATATTTTCTACCAAGCGGGTCACCAATTTTATTATGCATAGAATAACAAAAAGCAATATGATAATGGCTAATAATAATAATAAAGCTCCCTTTACTATATCTTTCAACCATCCAGTTACTCCCCATCCCTCAAACCATTCTTCCAAACCCCAGTCATTCACAGTCAATTTTTTCATGTTATCTTGTAGTTATTTGAGTTTCCTGTGAATGGATGCAGAATGGTCAGAGAAGTTAATACAACACGTTACTTCAAAATCCTCACACCCGTGCCCATGTACTAACAACAAAAAAATCTATAGCAGCTCTATTTTGAAGTGTGCCATGTCGAATACTATCTATGTCACTGACATATTTTCTGAAAAATACTTTTGCCAGGATTTCTTCTCCTGGGAAGCTTCAGCTTCTCCATGTTTTGCTACTTTGGAATGTGATTTGGAGAATTGTTTTCCCAGTATGTGAATTGTTTTTAATTAATGGCCAATTACAGCCAGCTGTGTCGGACTCTCTGAGTCTGTCACAAGATTTTATTATCATTCCTTTCTAGCCTTCTGATGTATCCTTTCTCTTTCTTTAGTATAGTTTTAGTATATCATTTTCTTTTAATATAATATATATCATAAAATAATAAATCAGCCTTCTGAAATATGGAGTCAAGATTCTCATCTCTTCCCTCATCCTGGGGACCCTCAAACACCACCACATATCTACACCAGTGAACATCTGATTTAAAATATTTGAAGTTATGTTTAATTGTTTGGCTGTCCAGCATCCCAGCTTGTTAAGCATAGCCAAAGCTTGAGCAGCAGCAACGCCTGGAGAGAGGAATGATACTATTATTCGTGCTGGAGCGCCCCAGAACTCTATGCGATTGTCACAATCAGCTCCCAAGCTTGAGATTGCTCTTTTAGTTCTCTTGCTATGTCCCACTCTCCAAATAGTCTGATTCAGCATTTTGCACATGCTAGGGGCAAACATGGTTAGTTTTCCTAAGTAACAAGGATGACCAAACAAATTAGTTGGAATTGCAGGCCATGCCCTGTCCCCACAGATTAAAAAGACACCTGGTGGAAGCTTTCTTACAGTCGCATTTGCACCAGCACTTCCAGGATAAGTCCAATTTTGGCAATATTTAGTCATGTTCTTATACCATGGAGAATTGGGATTAAGGATGACACTATTATTTTTGGGATGTGGGACTAGGACATTGCTCATATCAATTGATTTTGGGTTTAAAAAGTAGTTGAAACACAAGCAATAATTCCCAGGTACTGATCCTAGCAAGTCTAGTTCCTTGAGGCTCAGTCCGCTTTCATTCAGTGATTGTGTTATTATACCTGCTTGGAAGCCCTCGCTGTTTGGCCTAATCCCCAACCTTTTGCATATGTCCAATTTTGTACCACCTCTGGTTATGTTACACCAGCAATTCTCCACACTTGATCTATTTACTCCCACATATGGCTTTCCTCTGACTCCTACCCATTTTGTAAAACCAGTAAAATTACTTATTGGGATACCAATTAAACATGGCATGGCTAAGGATAAACAAAAAGAATCCACCCCAGTAGCATTGGCCCAAGTAAGCCACATATTCTGTCGATGCCATCCTGGGGGTTAATTTCTTCTGTACTACAGATGTTGCCACATATCACAGGTAACAGAGGGAGACTCCCAAAAACCTGCACGTCTAATTTAAGTCTATTCTTCATCCTTATCATTGGCAAAAACCCCTTCTCCTATGAGATCTGGAATAAAATCCAAACTGACTGTGCCTCTTGCTCTTTGCACCCTTCTTCTATTCTGTCTTCTCTGTTTTTTCTCTTCCCACCTCTGCTTCGTTTGTTCCCAGTGATCAGGTCTAACTCCCCAGGTCCCAGGGATAAATATTCCTTTCCCCCATTACATAGCCTTGATCTTATTTTAGCTCTCTTTTTGGTCGAGCTTTCGGCGTTTGTTATGAAACCACCAAATAGCCTGCCCCAATTGCTCCCGAGACTCGAATAAATTCAGCGCTTCTTGACAGGTTTCAGGGGAATTAACCGTTATTCCTGTCACTTGGGATAACACCACCCAGGTGTTGAATTCTTGGGAGTGCAAATGTCTGCACTCTGTACACCTTGGGAAGCTCCTTCTTCTACACTGACACCACCTATCTAATCCACACCCCACACATTCTAATCTCACCCAAGTATAGCAAAAGCGTTCACAGGTCTGAGGGCAATTGATGTTTTCAGGGAACGCTGGTTGCTGGTGGTTCACTGCGATTACCTACTAACCGTAGATGATTCATAACATAAACTGCTTTCAGCACTCAGTCCTTCGGCCGCAGCCCATCGTCTGCCGTTTTTTTTTT
>NW_005055319.1:7727-9731 GCF_000277835.1 Geospiza fortis
CCCATTGTCTGTGTTGATTTCCTGAGGCAAGCCCATTATGGCAAAGCAGCCCTGCAAATGTCGAATGACAAAACAAGACCCTTTGTTTGTCATAGGAGTGGCCCAAACCATGGCAGAAAAGGAATCTATGGGTACATGAATGTGTCTAAAGCAACCAAAAGAGGCGTAGATAGTCACATCAGTTTGCCATAATTGCAATGGCCCCAGGCCGCAAGGGTTGACCCCAGGACCCAATCCACCAATCATACCCTGGCATTGCGGACAGGTTGCGACAATTCCTTGAGCATCCCGCAGAGATATTCCAAATTGTTTGTGTAAAACTTTTGCACTTTGGTGAAAAAACTTGTGAGCCCTTCTGGCCTGGCCAAATTTATCAATGTTAGGAGAAGCAGAGACCCAATTGGTCAGCCTTCTAGTTTCCTAAGGCCAGGCCTCCCATCAATCCAGAGTGACTCTGCATATGGGTGTAGTAAACCCCATGGACATAGGTAAAGCCCCATGGAGAATTGAACAATAGGAATGCTGAGACAGCAACATAAGTTCCTGTCTCCCTGACCCCTGCCCCATAGCTTATCTCTGTAACCCTATAGGCTATGTTACTTTAACCCTTACTATTGGTCAAATCTGGATCCCCCTTAAACATATAAAAGGGGCATACTTTAGCCCATTCGGGAGAAGAACAGCTGTCGCTGGACCCTTCGCAGATTCCCTCAATAAAACCATTGCTGCGGAGCCCCAGAATGCCTCCTTCTCCTCTCTCACCGTCTGCTGCAGCCTTAGCCCGGGGGCACCCCTACCTAGCAAGCAAGATCTGAAACCCTAAGAGAGCTGCAATCACTATAGAGCTGGTAATCACCATGCTTGCTAGAGGGTAGCCCCGTGGCATTGGCCTGAGCTAGCCTGGCATTCGGGCACTCTGTCCCCTGAGGACTGGACTCCCAAGCTATCTTGCACTGCTTGGTAATAAGGCCAGAACAGAGGCTTTATTATATGGGTAATAAAATAATCCTGTTTGCGAGAATTAAGTAACTGCTCTAGTTGCAACAAGAGTTGCCACAACTGCCGGTTTTGAATTTCCTTCAGTAATGCTCGCTCCATGCGCTTGACAACACCTACCACGTAGAGAGAATCAGAAACAATGTTAACGGGATCATTGGGCCATTTTTCAAACACCCTGATAACAGCACATAACTCAAGAACCTGTAAAGAGTCTCCTAGACCCTCAAGGATTTCACTGAGCCATTTGTGTTGCCAAGTAAGGCCTGCTTTAAAAGTTTTTTGACTGGCATCAGTAAAAACCGTGAGGCCTTCTACAGGTTGCCTCAATAGCCAAGGTAGTTCTTCCACCTGTTAATGCAAAGGAAAAAGCTTATGAGGGGGAAAATGAGTGCTAATGAGACCTAGAAGTGAAAAATGGGCCCTGGTATGAGAAACAAAATATTGATTAGTTTTGTTTTGCAAAATTGTGTAGAGATAGGTAAGATAACAACATAAGTTTTCATTGCTAACATTCTTTGATTATTAGCATGAGGAAACATTAAAGCAAAACAATACATGTAGTGAAGAAGAAACTGACAGCAATTAAGAATTAATCAGATAATACACACAATCAATAACACATGTGAAATTATAGAATTACTAAGTACTATAACACTGAACTGTCATCCCAGTCTGCAACAGCTTATAAACCTCAGATCAGTAGAGAATTGGAAAATGTCGCTGTCGAGGCGGTCACGACACAAAGCAGAGACCTCCAGCAGTCTCAGTTGGCAACTCTTTATTACTGAACGTGGCTTTTATACACTTTCCAATTGTTTATGGTTCTTCTACCCTAACTATTGGTCACAATAAGTCAACATAATACTATTGGTGAAAAGTTATAGTGACTTCAACTATCTTTCTAAAAATACTTCATCCAGCTGCAAGGTTCTCTTATCTTTCTTCTCTTGGTCTCCTTGGTTACAGCCTTGGAGAGAGCTCCTTATCAGCTTCTTCTTACTTCTC
>NW_005055319.1:9788-13418 GCF_000277835.1 Geospiza fortis
AATCTAGTTTTGATGCAGAAAACATCTGGGTTTGTTGGCAAATTTCCCATCCAGGTAGTGCTAGGGCCTGGCCACAGCCCAAACTCTAATTGGTGGATGTCACTTAATACATTTTAAAACAGAGCTCTGAAGAATAGCAGTTATGAGTAAAAACCTTAGGGTTAAAGACTAATCAAACCATCTAGTAATTGCATCCCTCTGAAGTTTCCTTCAGGACAGAGATGCTTCAAACATAGCAAACCTCTTCTTCAAAGATCTGAAAGTGGTCACAGATAGGATTGCGAATCTGTATCTGGACACTGAAAGTGTGAAGGAGGAGGAAATGCAGCTGAATGAGAGACTGATTATCCAGTACAAAAACCAGAAAAAGAAGTTAATGTTGCAGGTGGACTCTGCTGGAGTGCTTCTGTAATAATAACTGAGGAAAGCTACATGACTAGCAGTCTGGAGGAGGCTTTCAATGAAACTCAAATATATTTTCTTAGAACTCTGTTGAAACAATAGGCTAGAGAGGTAGTCTGGATAAAGGAGACATGTAAGCAGCTAGAAAACAAAAAAAAAAGGATCCTAAAGAGATCCATGTCTTGTAGATGATCACACAAAAAGTTGGTGAAGCATATGAAAACCAGCTGTAAATACTGTAACAATACCTTATAACTAATGCTTATCACAAAAATCAGTGAATTCACATTATACAATCAATATATGAGCAGCAAGTGTTTGAAGAAGTTAAGACAACATTTTTAAACACTCGTTTAATATTAATAACAGTCACTATTCATTGATGCTACCTATAGAAAACAGAAATAACAGAGATTACACGTAACCCCTAAAACTATGAATCCAGGGTAGTTGTACATGAGGTGGACGGTGAACTCTGCAACAGCCATGGAGAATTTCCTCAAGTGTTCTGTCTTTGGAGAAATTTTGGATGGTTGAGCTATTACTATTACTTCTATCTTCACACAGTGATTTTACTCACTGGGAAGCACTTTTCCCGGTAGATTTCCATCTATGTCATATTTAGAATGGTACTGATTTTCATAGTGTCTTCCCTTTTTACATCTAGGATATCTATTAGGCTACTTTATTTTTTTTCTGAGCTCTGAGCAATATTTGTTTATGTGTCCAGACTTCCAACATTTGAAGCATGTTTTGATGGCTTCTGTTCACATTGTGGCAATGGCTTGTGTGAGGTGGTCTATGGATTAAATGCATGGCTCAGACATCCCTTGTCTTATTTCTGTATCAGTGCCCTCTGGCTTCCTGCTCGTTGGGTTAGCAGGATTGCTTCTTTGATGGGTGTGATGGTTGTCACAAGGGGTCTTGGGTGAAGGAAGAGACGAGATGGTTGACTCCATTATCAGAAGGTTTGATTTATTATTTTATGATATATACATATGCTATAACTATACTAAAAAGAAAAAGCAGGAGAGCTTTTCAGAAGCTTGCTAAGCTAACAATAGAAAAATAAAGAATGATAACAAGGCAACTCTCTCTGACTCTGTCTGAGAGAGTTCCCTCCCCGGATTGGCCATCAACCATAAACATCCAAGCTGGGCCAATCCAGACGGACCTGTTGCATTTCACAGCAGCAGATAACCATTGTTTACATCTTGTAGCTGAACTTCTCAGCTTCAGCAGGGGAAACAGAAAAGGTTTTAATAAAAGGCAAAATAACAAACCTCTTACAGAGAAAAACTGAGCCAGGGGCAAGAGGTTCTTGCTCCTGCTAAAACACCCCACAAAAGCAATTATTTCCTTTGTTCTCTTCTTTTTCTAGTGAATTACCTAGGTGGGACCTTTTGGCCTCTGTCCAATTGGGTAGCTCCAGGTTTGAGGTGAAGTCCCAAAGGTCCGATGAGGTGTCTTTTTACCAAATTGAGGAGAGAAACTTTGGGCTTTTTGCCTTTTTAAGGAGACAAAGGATAATTTGGTCACTCCGTCAACAGGGGGCACATTCCTACACTTCTGAATGAGCACTTGATTGAAAATTCAAAAAGTCTCTGGTACCTGGAGGAAATAAATTTGGTTCTTTGGATATAGTTGAGCTGCAGCCTGTAGATTTGTTTCTTCTGCCTGTGTTTCTGTGTAGAACTGTAATTATTTTTTCTCTTCCCTTTTCCTTGCAATAAGAGAAGCGGCCAGAGGTGGCACTGTAGCAGGATGTCAGCAGTCTTAAAGGTTACAAAATGGCGTCTGAGGCACTGCGCATGCTCGGCACCAGGGGCCACCATCTTGTTGTACGGCAACTCCCTGTAAGGCACCACCATTTTGTTCCAAGGGAGCATGATCAGTAGTGATATAAGAGATCTTGGCGCAGCTGCCATGTTTTAAAGCCAGGTGTCCTGGGTTGCAAGATGTGGGTGGGGGTGTGTATTCTATTATCATCTGTTAGAGGTAGGGCAGTTATCTTCTGTTAATTGGGCAGTTTATCTCTTCAACAACCAATCCTCCCTCCGGGGAGATATCTTCTGTTAACGGGCCATTGAGTCTCACTGATAAAGTTACATCATCCTATTGTGGGATTCTCCACTGGATTCCCAGAGGAAGACCAGGCCCATCTACACCACCACTGGATCTTCAGAGGAAAACTACACCCTTCTACAGGATCACTGCTTCGACAGAACCACAGCTGTCACTGCAGGAGGACTGCAGCCACCATTTAATAGGACTGCTACCAATACCCTGTGCCACTGTTCAGTCAGAGATGAGATGTAGCCGGATCAAAAGGTTAATTCCACTTTATTAGGAAACCCATTCATTTTATATTCTAGTTCACTACAGGTGGACCTGATTGGTCCTTTAATCAAAATACCGTCACCATTGGCGAGTTAAGAAGCCACCCTTTGGTAAACAACCTTACTGTAAACACCACATAGCACATGTTAACATTATCACAAACACCAGGTGCAGCAAGTTAGATATGTTTATAATTCTTTTCTCAAAACTTCTCACATCCTTTACCAGAATGATGCCTGGGAAAGTTGTCTGTTTCTCTCTGTGACCAGAGAGCTGCCACCACAACCCTGACCCACAGGGTGTCAGGTAGTATTCTGACTTCTGTCAGTGGGTTTTTTTTTTTTGTTTGTACTATTGCATTTGTATTTTTAATTTTCCTAGTAAAGAACTGATACTCCTGTTCCAATATCTTTGCCTGGGAGCCCCTTAATTTAAAAATTATAATAATTCGGAGGGAGGGGGTTTACATTTTCCATTTCAAGGAAGGCTCCTTGAATTTTTCAGTTAAAAATTATGTAGCGCTATTGCCTTTTGCAGGATTGTTATTCCCGACCCTGCTATATCTACGCATAAGGTCAAGGGAGTTACCTGTGGGCTCCATATCACTGGCTACGAGTATGATGGAGCTAGCCTTCCTCCCTCCTCAGGGCAGGGCTCCCCTCCTCTCCTCTGATGTAATATTACAAGTGGCCAAAGGTGGCGTGAGCTCAGCAGTGGGGGTCAAAGATAGCACCTGCTGCTGCACAGGAGTAATTTCAGAGATAAAATTGCAGTTCAACAATATCTTATTAATTACACAGTGCATTCGAAGGAAAACAGCTGCAACCCTCTCTCAGCAGCAAGATCAAAAAACCAAATGCCAACAGAGTCCCAGAGTTCAGAGAAGTT
>NW_005055320.1:0-5187 GCF_000277835.1 Geospiza fortis
TATCGGGGAGAGACACCATGTCCCAATGGGGAGCCAAACTTGAAAACCCAAAGGCTCCCCAGTATTTTTAATAGCGGTCACTGAAGAGCACCCTATCCAGAAAATGAATTGGCTAACTGATACACCTGTCTTGGTAGAACAGTGGCCACTAAACAAACAAAAATTAAGTGCACTCACCCAAATAGTGGAGTACCAATTGGCGAGAGGAAACATTGTAGAAACAAATAGCCCTTGGAATTCCCCAGTGTTTGTCATCAGAAAGCCAGGGAAGGACAAGTGGCACCTCCTCCACGATTTGTGGAGAATAAATGATGGGATTGAGGACATGGGGTCTCTCCAACCAGGGATGCCGTCCCCATCAATGCTCCCCCAAGACTGGAAATTAGCAGTGATAGACATCAAAGATTGTTTCTTTCAAATTCCCATGCACCCAGCTGATGCTCCATGTTTTGCCTTCTCTGTACCTTCCATCAATAGAGAAGCTCCCATGAAGCGCTACCGCTGGCATGTTCTTCCACAAGCAATGAAAAATAGTCCCACTATTTGCCAGTGATACGTCACTCAGATTCTGTCCCCAGTGTGTGCCAAAGCAGGGGAGTGTGTTATTTTACATTATGTGCATGATGTGCTTGTATGTTCCCCCGACGACAATTTACTCAGCTTGGTGCTTGAGGACACTATTACTGCCCTGTCGGAGGCCAGATTTGAATTGCAGCAGGACAAGGTACAGAAGCTGCCGCCTTGGAAGTATCTGGGACTTGAAATAGCCAACAAGACCATCACCCCGCAAAAGATTACCATCAATGACAAGCCCGAGACCCTATGGGATCTTCATCAACTGTGTGGGTCATTGAACTGGGTCAGGCCCTGCCTGGGGCTTACCACGGAGGATCTATCTCCTCTCTTCGACTTACTAAAGGGGAGGGAGGAGTTGGACTCTCTGAGGGCCCTGACACCGGAGGCTCAACTAGCTCTCGAGAAGGTGCAATCAGTGTCAGCAGACTGGCAGGCCCACCGTTGCCAGCTTGACCTCCCTTTTAACTTCATCATTTTAGGTAAGTTGCCGCACCTCCACGGGCTCATTTTCCAGTGGGACAGGGACCAGAAGGATCCCTTTTTAATCATAGAGTGTGTGTTCCTTGGTCATCACCTGTCCAAAAGTATCACTCAGCCACAAGAGCTGATGGCCCAGCTGATCAGTAAGGCTAGGGTCCAGATGCGACTGCTGGCAGGGTGTGATTTCATGTGCATTCACATTCCCATCAAAATATCGACTGGGAGATTAACCAAAGAGACCTTGGAGAAGTTGCTCCAATGAGAATTTGCAATTCGCTCTGGATAGCTATCCAGGGAAAATTTAAATTCACCATCCTGGCCACAAATTGTTTAACAAAGAGTTTAATCTGATCCCAAAAGAGAAACCAAGTCGTCGACCACTCAAAGCCTTGACGCATCCGGAGGGTCCCACAAGTCTGTAGTGACTTGGAAAGATCCTCAAACTCAGCAGTAGGAAGCCGAAGTCAAGATCGCTGAGGGCTCCCCTCAAGTGTCTGAGTTGGATGCAGTCGTCAGGGCTTTTGAGAGATTCTCAGAACCCATTATTATTATCACTGATTCGGCCTATGTGGCTGGTATAGTGTCCAGAGTGGAGAATGCCATTTTAAAAGAAGTCTCTAACCCGGCCGTCTTTAGATTGCTCTTGAAACTTATCCATCTGGTTTCTCACCGAGAGCAACCATTTTACGTGATGCATGTGAGGTCACACACTGACCTCCCTGGGTTTATAGCAGAAGGAAATAGCAGAGCAGACACCCTAGCTGCTCCACTACAGCTGGCTGGCCAACCTAACATCTTCCAACAGGCCAACATTAGCCATCAGCAGTTTCATCAGAATGTTCCTGGTCTGATTCGTCAGTTCCATCTAAGGTGAGATCAGGCCAAGGCGATTGTGGCCACATGCCCAAACTGTCAAGAGTCCTTTCTACCATTGTTGGGTTCAGGAGTGAACCGAAGAGGACTCCACAGTTGTGAGGTGTGGCAGACAGATGTTACCCACATACAAGAATTTGAAAGATTAAAATATGTCCATGTCTCCATTGATACCTTCTCAGCAGTAGATTATGCCTCAGCCCACGTGGGTGAAAAGGCCTCAGACGCACAAAAACATCTAGTGCAGGCCTTTGCCACTTTAGGAATCCCCAAAATCATCAAAACTGATTACGGCCCAGCCTATACTTCTAAGTTGTTCAGTGGCTTTTTACAGGAATGGGGGGTTGAACATCGGAAGGGTATACCACACTCCCCCACCGGCCAGGCAGTAATAGAAAAGACTCATTAAACACTTAAAAGGGTCCTCAGCCATCAGAGGGAAGATGTCTGGGTCACCTCTCCACTGCAAAGACTGTGCAAAGCACTATTTATGATTAACTTTCTTAATTGCACTTTAAAAGACCTCAACCCGCCAGTTGTCAAGCACTTTTAGCAGCACCAGCAGCTCCAGCCTGAGGAAAGACCACCAATTATGATTAGGGATCCAGACTCTGGGGAAATTCAAGGACCATATAAACTGGTAACCTGGCGTCGTGGGTACGCGTGTGTATCCACGACCTCCGGGATGAGGTGGATCCCTTGAAAGTGGGTCAAGCCTTATATTCCATCAAGGAAAATGGACCAGTCAAAAATAACCTCTCAGATTCCTTCAAATAATCCAACTGATGACGCAGTTACGTCAAATAGATGACACCGTAAAGGAAGCAGGAGCCCCAAACCCCCTTTTTCACCTGAGTTATGTTTCATCTTAAGTTGTGCTGTTTTCATCTTCCTTTTTAGGTATCCTCCTGGCTAACCATGAAGTATCAACATATGAGGTTCCTTGCCCTGTGTTTCCAGTCCTGTGAGGCATGGATCATCCCTCAACCCAGAAAGAACATTTGGGTGACCCTAGCCCATGCCTTCAACCAAGATCATCTGTGTTTGTCGACAGCCACAGCAGATAAGCCCATGTCGACTTGCCTGGTGGGGATTCCATTCAAATTAGAAGAGTACCCCATTTCCCTAACAAAAATCCAAAATGAAACCAACAAAAAACCCGCCTGATACCTAGGTTGAAATTTACTGCTCTTGGGGCATGGTCAACTACGCTAAAATTCCCATGATCAATCCCTTAGTCCTGTGGAGGAAATGGGTTTACAACCTGCCCTACGATGATAAAGAACCCCAAGAATTTGAAATTTTGGGTTCAGCCAAAGCTTTATTTTGCATTCAATTTGATTTTCAGCCCAGTTCTCGATCCAACCTATATGAATCTGTAAAACAACATAAAATTCCATTCACCACAAAAAATTGGTGCCAGCATATTACAAAAATAAATGTACCCTCTACTGATGATACTTACCCTAGAAAATTAGAAAAAGGTATATTTTTGATTTGTGGTGATTGTGCCTACCCCGGAATCCCTTCTCGTCTTCTCAGAGGTCCAGGCACCCTAGGGCGGCTGTCTGTTGCTTCTCCCAACATGACCCAAATTTCAATTCGGAACAACCAAAATAGAATCAAAATTCAAAAAAGGAGTGGAAACCAATTTGATGAACATTGCGATGACGAAATTTACCATTGGGCCAAATCTAAATGTGTTGCTGTCTTCATCTTCCTCCCCTGGGTGGCAGCAGCCAAAGCTTTGAGAGAATTGGGAAACCTTGAATGTTGGGTTACGAAGCAGGCAAATCTAACATCTACTGCCCTCAGTAATCTCCTAGAAGATGAAAAAATAACCAAGAAAGCAACTCTCCAAAACAGAGCTGCCATTGATTTCTTGCTGCTGGCACATGGGCATGAGTGCCAAGAATTTGAGGGACTTAGTTGTTTCAACCTATCTAGTAAGAGTCAAAGCATCCATGCCTCAATTAATGAGATAAAAAACATGATCGGCAACGTGAAGCAAGAAACTGAGGACTGGTTTCAGAACTTATACAAGTGGCCCCTCTCATCTCCTTTGTTCTGGCTTCCTCGACTCGGGATTCCTATCAGCAGCCGCACAGAGCAGCTTTGCTGCCTCTGGGAATTAGGTAACCCTGCTCTACTGCCACCCAGACTGACCCGAGGGGCAGATAGGGGGCAGCCCCTCTTGGCACAGGCCAGGAGGTGAGGGCTAGCCAGAGGATCACCAAGCGACAGCCCATGCCAAAGGATTCAATCACCATGTGCTCGCCTACAAAATGGATGCTCCGCCTTTTATACTTTTAGCCCCTCCCAAAGCCTTGTCAATCGACTCCTTCTTCACTGTCTAGTGGTGGAGATCACTGTCTTACATCTTGATTGGAGGTCAGGTGCTGCCATAGTAACAAGCCGACCCTCCCAAATGCCCCAACTACCAAGGCCATCCCGTGATAACAATGCAAGGAGGAGGGGAAGCATACCTATACTTCTACAAAACTTCTCTTAACATATACATAATATTCACCCTTTACTTGTGAGACTCAACCATTGCATTACTCATCTATAACACTGGCATTTATGCTAATGAAACAATTCCTTATATGATTTCCACAACAGCCTTTTCTAATTTTAATCAATCCAGAGGCATGCAAGCACCACTGGAATAGAGGCCACACATTTGAAGTAATAGCTGCAAACATCTAATTATAACTTGGTATTACCTTCTATAAAACAAAAACATTGTGAGCCATTCTGGAGAAGGAGGTGGAGCTTCCATTGTTCCTAAGTGACTTGTTATAAGAGGCCTCTGGGGAGCGCGGCAACCTGGAGCGTGGAGAACAGGAGCGGGCAAACGGGTGTGATCACAGCAGTTTGCGCAGCAGTTCGCGCAGGCAGGGCAAGCAGGTAGGGTTGCAGGTCTTCTTGCTAGTTAGGTGTGCTGTGTGTTCTTTGAGGTGTTTTTATTGGTTGCTTGATTTTGGGCTTTCTCCTAGTAATGGTCTTAATGCGGTCAAAATCTGTGGTTGGTACGAGTGTATGTGACCAAGTGGACCCCTCCAAAAAGGATGCGTCTGTACAGACCCATTCCTGTGTGGAGTGTTTGAGCTTATCTGTGGCTTCAGGGGGTGTTGTGGAGGAGGCCTGCCTACGGTGTGAACAGGTGAACAACCTCCTTTCGCTGGTGGCCAAGCTTAGGGAGGGAGTTGAAAGATTAAGGAGTATCAGGGAAAGTGAAAGGGAAATAGACTGGTG
>NW_005055320.1:7259-8084 GCF_000277835.1 Geospiza fortis
TTGTCCCTATATCGTCTACTAATAAATCTAAACCTCTCTTTAAGGAGTATATCTCGCAACTTTGTACAGGCTAATTTGAGGGTAATTTCCCTTTTTCTTTGATTTCCCCTGCTTCAATAATGGCATATCCTGATGCCCTTTTTCCCATTACAGTTTGAGAGGATGCATCTATATAGAAGATCCTTCCATATGGTAAGGGGTCTTCTTCTAGGTCTTCTCTTACTTTTGTTTGTATCTCAATTAGCTCTATACAATTATGCTCTGAATTTTCCATTGGTTCCCCCGTTAAGAATTGAGCAGGATTTAAACATTTTGAGGTGACAATCTCTAGATTCGCGATATTCATCAGGGTTATTTCATACCTCAGGATTCGGCTGTCTGTTAGCCACTGAGGAGCTTTTTGGCTTAACACTGTCTTCAAGTTGTGGGGTGTATGTACTTGAATCCTCCCATTGAATGCAAGCTTTAGAGTGTGTCTTGGTTCAGGGCACATTTGGGAGAGAACTCCTAAAGGGGTTCTTCTAGAAAAGCAGATTTAATTGGCCCCTCCCCCAACTGGTTCAGGAAAAAATACATCCTTGGAGAAAAGTGGAAAAACCTGTTTATTAAACAATAAAGCTTAAATAATATTAAACAATGAAACTTTTTGCTGCTCCAAAAGAGATGACAAACTCAGAAAAGTCCCCTCCTTGGATTGCAGCTTGGCTCACTCAGTCTCTTATCAGTCCTTCTGGCACTGGAAATGTCATGGCCCAGGCCTGGCCCAGTGGGCCACAGGTGTGAACTGCTGGTGCTCTTCTGGGTGTTCAGTCTAGAGCAGGTTTA
>NW_005055320.1:8212-13342 GCF_000277835.1 Geospiza fortis
GAATGTGGAGGAGTGAGTACAGTTGTCTTAAAACAAACTGTGTGCTTCTTCTCTCCCCCCTTCACTCTCTGGAACAAGTCTTAAAGGTGCAAAACTTATTATTCAGCATAAACAGAGCAGACGATTGGGGATAAAAGCATCATATAGTCAATGCAGGACATTCCACTTCTTATCTCTATATCGTCAGCTTACTACTAAAACTAATAAATATTCTAACTCTACAAAAACATACATTATATATCTAATATACAGCTATACACAGATAATGGCAGTAACATTTAGTAAACAGTGATATTTACACATAGTTCTTACTCAATAATTAGATCTTTTTGAGGTATACATCGTGATCTTCCATCTTTCTGTAATATTCACTGTCTGTAACTTGGTTCTTGAGCAAAGACAACCCCACGAATTGTTTTGTTTGTACTTGAGGCAGAATTGATCTAAATTGTTTTCTTTAACAAACTTTTGACGTACCATTGGGACTTTATCTACTTTATGTAAAGGTTTAGATTGGGTAGGGCTTACTCGGTTAGTAGAGCTTCGGGTGTTAACTAACTAGGTGGCTTTTGCCAGATGCTGCTCTAAATTTTTGAAAGATCTTTTACTTAATGGTTTTAAGGTGATTTTTAACGGTCTATTGTACCTCTCTACTTTGCTTGCAGCTGGTGTATGCTAGAGGATATGGTACACTCAATGTCATGTTCCTAAGCTTAGGTGTTGATAAGGTTGTTCTTGAAATGAGTCTTGTTGTCTGACTTAATCTTTTTAGGGGTGCTATGCTTATTAAGGACTTGTTTGTTAAGGTTTAGGATGGTGTTATGGGCTGTAGTATGAGGCACAGGGTAGGTTTCTAACTATCTTGTGGTGGCTTCTGCTATTGTGAGCACGTGGCGCTTGCTTTGGTGTGTCTGGGGTAGTGTGATGTAGTCACTTTGCTAGGGTTCTTTATACTTGTACTTGGACTACTCCCCACTATATTAGAGGGGATTCACTCACTTGGCTTGTTTGATGGCAGTACACGTTTCACAGTCATGGATAACTTGAGAAATATTGTTTACGGTTAAATCTACTCTTTGGTCTCGTGCTTACCTATAGGTGGCATCTCTACTCTGATGACCTGAGGCATCATGGACTTATTGAGTTAGGAATAACTCTCTTTTGTGTTGCTAATTTAAGTCTATTTTTGACACCTTTATCTTTGTAGCCTGGTCTACTTGTTGATTGTTTTGGTGTTCTTTATTAGCTTTACTCTTGGGGATATGGGCATCTACATGGCAGACTTTCACCGGTAGTCTCTTTACTTTGGTAACAATGTCTTTCTTCTCATTAGTAGCTTAAATTGGTTTTTCTCTACGTTGTTAATTAGCTTTTTTCTACTTTTCTAGCTATTTTTACAGAGTATTGGCTACTATCTATGAATTAGTGTAGAGGTAGAGTTTTGGCCACTTGTCTCTTTTAGTAATGTCTAGGGCTAGTTGAACAGCTTTGAGTTCAGCAAGTTGGCTTGATTTACACTTTCAGTAGCTTCTGCAAGTTGTCGTGTGGGGTTCTATATGGCTGCTTTCTACTTTCATTTTTATTCTCACAATGTGGTAAGAACTATCAGTAAAAAGAGCATATTGTGTTTTTTCTGCTGGTAGTTGGTTATATGGTGGCACTTTTTCAGCACATGTCACTTCTTGTTCTTCTTTATTAGTGAGACTAAAGTTTTTACCTTTCGGCTAGTTTGTAATTATTTCTAGAATCTTAGGGCGATTCAGTTTTCTAATATGGGTGCACTATGTGATGAGAACAATCTATTTGCTCTATGTAGTACCGGTGGCATGGTGGGTAGAGAGAATTTTTGCTTTGAACATCCACCCCAGTACTGGTAGTCGGGGTGCCAGGAGTTGTGCTTCAGTGCTTATTACTTTTGAGGCGTCTTGGACTCTTTCATAGGCTGCTAAAATTTCTTTCTTTGTTGGAATATAGTTGGTTTTAGATTTTTGTAGTTCCGAATCTAAAATTTTACATGTCGGCTTTGAGTCTTACTAGGCAGTTTTTGCTAAAGGCTCTAGGACAAACTATGGCTCCTGGCTGCAGAGTAGAGCACGTTCTTCACCTCTGGTCCTGTCCTGACTGGGCTAAGGGCTACTGCATGAGCAATCTCCTGCTTGATTTGGGCAAAGGCTTGTTGCTGTTCAGGGCCCCAGTGGAAAGTGTTCTTCTTGCGGGTGACTAGGTAGAGAGGGTTCACAATCTGGCTGTGTTCAGGAATGTATATTTTCTAAAAACTTATGGCACTTAGGAAAGTTTGTGTTTCTTTTTTGTTGGATGGTGGAGACATTGCTGTGATCTTGTTGATGACATTGGTGGGAATCTGATGCCGTTTATCTTGCCACTTCACTCCCAGAAACTAGATTTCTTGAGCGGGTCTTTTAACTTTGCTCTTCTTGATGGCAAAGCCAGCTTTTAGGAGAATCTGGATTATTTTTTCTCTTTTCTCAAACACTTCTGCTGCTGTCTTCCCCTACACAATGATGTCATCAATATATTGCAGATGTTCTGGAGCCTCACCTTTTTCTAGTGTAGTCTGGATCAGTCTATGGTAGATGGTGGGGCTGTGTTTCTACCCCTGGGGCAGTCAGTTTTAGGTGTACTGCACACTTCTCTAAGTGAAGGCAAACTGAGGCCTGCATTCTGCTGTTAGAGGACTGGAGAAAAATGTATTGGTAGTATTGATAGTGGTATGTTTCTTTGTTGTTTTGGACTTTAGCTTGTATTGGAGTTTTAGCATGTCTGGCACAGCAGCGCTTAGCGGTGGAGTCACTTCATTTAATGCATGGTAGTCTATAGTTAATTTCTATTCTCTTTCAGATTTACATACAGGCTAAATGGGGCTGTTGAAGGGTGAGTGGGTTTTGCTGACTACTTCTTGGCTCTCTAGCTCACGGATCATTTTGTGAATGGGGATCATGGTACTTCAATTTGTTTGGCACTGTCGGTGGTGCACTGTTGAGGTGGTAATTGACATTCGTTCTTCTACTTTTACGAGTCCTACTGCAGATGAGTTTTCTGATAGTTGAAGTAAGGTGTTCAATTGCTTGACGCCCTTTGTCTCTACAGTGTGACGGTTGTCACAAGGGTTCTTGGGTGAAGGAAGAGACGAGATCCTTGACTCCATTATCAGAAGGCTTGATTTATTATTTTATGGTATATACATATGCTATAACTATACTAAAAAGAAAAAGCAGGAGAGCTTTTCAGAAGCTGCTGCTAAGCTAAGAATAGAAAAGTAAAGAATGATAACAAGGCCGCTCTCTCCGACTCTGTCTGAGAGAGTTCCCTCCCTGGATTGGCCATCAACCATAAAAATCCAAGCTGGGCCAATCCAGACGGACCTGTTGCATTCCACAGCAGCAGATAACCTATTGTTTACAATGTCTATTTGAGTCTCTTTGGGTCTTTGAAATACTCACTTCAGAGGAAGTCTATGCTTAAAATGTATGGGGCTTCCGAGCTAGTCACAATAGGGTGTTTCTTCTACTCATTTCTGGTCAGGCTCACTTCAGCTTCTACTAAACTAAAATTCTGTGATCCCCCTGTCACTAGCAATAGAAACAGATTCTGCCCCCACGTCTCAATGGGATGAATGTGCACTGCGCACTAGTGTTGACTAAAATTTTATATTCTTGTGGTTCAGATGTGCTAGGCTAATGAATCTACACAGTCCAAAAAACACAGTTTTCCCTAGCCTCTACCTGGCTAGAGGCAGGGCCTCTCTAAGCTTGGTTATCCTTCTTTCTTTGGGCATATGTCTTGGAGGTTCCTTTAAGGGGATCAAAAATATCGTTGCCGTTATCATATATGGCAGTTTGGTTATGGGCTACTGGAGCTGCTTTCTTTTTGGTGGAACTTCTTCTCTGAGTCTTGCCTTCCTTCAATTCACGCACCCGTTGTGCTAGAGCAGCAGTAGATTTTCTATCCCATCTCCTCATGTTTTTTCGCAATTACGCAGGAAGAACCACAGCTCAGCTCATGGAGTGTACCTTCTCTCCTCATTTGTGGAACTTCTGCATTGGATACTAGAACCTCTGATTTGTACTGCTGAGATTTGGAGAAAGCCCTCTTTAATCTTTTTCTTGAGTTTCTTGTTATTCTCTTCTATCTTATCTTCTAATTTCTGCAGACGTGTTTCCACCGCTGCGATTCTGGCATGTGTTGGGCTATGTACAGCATCTGCATATGCTCGGAGTTTCTTTGCTATATTAAGCACAGTCTCCTCACTGTCATCCCGCTTCATTATTGCTAAAGCAGAAGCGTATTCTTGTGGCCCAAGTCATATAAGTTTTCGCCACATTACGGATGTACATGGTACTAAGTCTGGATTTAGTGTTTACGTCATCTGAGAAGACAATCTCTGCCACTGCCATTTCCTTTAAGCATTGAATTCTTTGTTTTATGGTCTTCTACTGAGTTTACTGCATATAGAGATTGTCTGTACACAGATATATTTGTGCTACACTTTTTAGGACCCGTGCCCAGAGGCTGTGAGGGTTAGCCCCCCTAATAATTTTTTGGTTGATGATGGGATCATGTGACAGGGATTTCAAATGCTTCACTTCACTACCGTCTAAAATTGTAGCTTTGCCTGCAGCATTCTAAAGACGGACTAACTAATTATAGATTCATCAGGTCTTCGAGTGTAATCCTTTCTTAGGCTACAAAGGTCTTTCAGGGAATAGGACTTAATAGTGGCTTCTGATTTTGTGTTAGTTGTTTTAACTTCGGCTTTTGTATTAGTAATTGGTGTTGAGTGTCTTTCTCCTGGATTATTATCATCAGTTATTGGTTGATTGGTTTTGCTTGTGTGCTTCTTTCCCGCAGCGACTGCTTGTGGTTTAGGGTTGCTATCTGGTTTAGCTACAACTTGAGTAGCTGGGGTGTTGACTGTAGTTTAAGTGATTGGGGTAGTTGCTGATTTATGTCCCTGCCCCCCTGTCTCTATCTGCCACCCTACAGTATCTAGCAGTGTGTAATAAGCATAGGTCAGGGCTCAGCTTATTGCAATGAGCTTTTTCTCTTTAGAGTCATCATGGCACTTCTCTTTCAGGCATTTCACCACTTCAGCTGGGTTCTGAATTTGTT
>NW_005055321.1:0-8650 GCF_000277835.1 Geospiza fortis
AAAGCATCATATAGTCAACTTAGGACACCTTGCCATCTATTCTGGCACATTAGCGTCACACCCGGGGTTATCTAATGGAAATACCTCCGCTAAATCAGCCTCCTGCTGGATTCAAGGTGTTCCCAGCAGGCTGCATGGGTCTGGATAGCTCAGTCCTATTCGGGACAGACTGACCGAATTCCCAAGCAGTTCTCAGCTGCAGGCAACCTTAGCAAGCTTAAGTGATATCAGCTCTTTAGTGATTAACAGCTCATTGTGATTTCAGCTCTTAGCTTGCTATATGCCTAGGAAGGCAGATGCAGGGAGAGAGAGGAGAAGGCCGTTTGGAGTTCCACAGCGATGTCTTTATTGAATCTTCTGAGAAGGGTTCCAGTGACAGCTCTTCTACCAGAACCAGGCTAAAACATCCCTTTATATAGGTTACAGGGGGATCAGAAATGGTCCAATGGCAAGGGTTAAAGGAAAGTGATCTATAGGGTTACAGAGAGATAAGCAGGGGTCCAAAGGCGGAATAGGGGCTTCTAGTCTATTCACCATGACTTGGCATTTCCTATCTTTAGGCTTCTGCTCACCACAGGGCCCTTGCAGGCCCAGGACCTGCTACACTCCACAACTGTGCCCTGGATTGATCCACCTGCTCTCTGTTCTTCTACAGAAGTTATAAGAGTCTTATTAACTATCTGTCTCTCAGTGGTATCGAGCAATGTGTCCATCATAGATTTCAAATAAGCCCAGTTCGGGTTTTGTGTGTTAATTGCTCTTTCTACTAAGTTTTTACTTTATTTGGATTTTCTTTATATTTTCCCACAGTGGTGTTTCACTGTTCTAACTCGACAAGGGAGTATGGAACTTTTATATATATTGGCCCCTGATTGCCAACTCTTTGCCATAACAGGGCTTGCAGAACCAGTTCTTCCCTTTTTTGTGGATGGTAATAGTAGGTTTGAGTGATTATGGGTAAGAATCGGGGGAAGGCCAACAGGGCAGTCTCATTGACTGCTGGGAGCTAAGACTGTCTGGGAACTGAATTTAGACATCTAAGTTGGACAGAAAGTGTATATTGATAATGCGGCTGTGCTGGGGTTCGGGGCATCCCCAGCAGGCTGCAACGGGGTCCGGGTAGCTCTGACCTGCTTGGCACAGCTGTCCAACCTCCCAAGAAGTTCTTAGCCGCAGGCCACCTTAGCAAGCTTAAGTGATATCAGCTCTTTAGTGATTATCAGCTCATAGTGATTTCAGCTCTCAGCTTACTAGGGGCAGCAGGCAGGCAGACTCAGGGAGAGAGAGGAAAAGGCCGTATGGGGTTCCACAGTGATGTCTTTATTGAATCTTCTGCAAAGGTTCCCAGTGACAGCTCTTCTGCTGAGCTGGGCAAAAGCAGCTCTTTCTATAGGGTTCGGGGGTTCTGGAAATTGTTCAATAGCAAGGGTTAAAGGAAGGTGACCTATAGTCTTGCCGACAGATAAGCAAGGGGTCCGAAGGCAGAAGAGAGGGGCTTCTAAGGTTCCAGTCACCATGACTTGGCATTTCCTGTCTTAGGCTTCTGAATGCTAGGGAATTCTTGCAGGCTCTGGGCCTGCTGCATATTCACACTGTTTATATTCCTGATTAATTAGAAGATCTGGGAAATTAAAGTCTATATTTTGCGTATTTCAGAGTTGCAAAGCATTTAATGGGGCATAGCCTTTTCTCTGTTTTAGGATTACATAAGATAAAACTTTAAAGAGATTGTTTGCCATAGGCAAGAAGGTATTCTTAGCTTTATTATAGGGAAAAATGTGAGTGAGAAAGAGCACCAAAAAGAAACTTTTATATACTGTGCCTCTTAAGGGGGAAGAAGAGCCTGGAGTAAAGAAGGAAAGCTGGGCATGAGAAAGGGGGGAGGAAAGGTGGTGTTTTAATGTTTGTTGTTGTTCCTCATGACCTGAATTTATTTTAATTTGCAATACAGTAAATTTAATTAATTTTCCCCAATTTGAGTTAGTTTTGCCTGTGACCATAACTGTAGGGAGAATGGTAAGGGGGCACAGTATTCCCCAATGAGTTGCAGCTGGGGTCAATTAAGAACAAGTGGCATATACAGCTGTAAGCGATTAAGTACAAGGACCATAAAAGGGTGGAGTCAGCCAAGGAAGAATAAGAGTCAGAAGCCTGCAAGAAGCAGAAGGAAGATTGTAAGAGCCAGATGAAGAATGCAAGAAGAGCTGCATGGCTGGTGTGAAGACTGCAGGAGGAGATGAAGAATCCCAGGACCCCAGGAGAGGGTGAGGACCAGGCGAGTCCCAGAGAGGGCTGCAGCGAGGACCAGGAGAGTCCCAGAGATGGCGGCAGCGAGGACCAGGAGAGTCCCAGAGAGGGCTGCAGCGAGGACCAGGCGAGTCCCAGAGAGGGCTGCAGCGAGGACCAGGAGAGTCCCAGGAGAAGATGGTGAGTTCCCCTGGAGGGGATGAATAATCTCAGAAGAAGATTGACCCCAGGAGAGGGTTGGAGAAGCTTCGGACATGCCAGGGCTCTGTGGCAGTCTGGCAGCAATATCCTTCATTGGATCGCTGCTGGATTAGCTGCAGATGCTTCTGGCTGGATGCTTCGCGAAAAGCCCCTAGAGGGGATGGACATGCATTGGGAAAAGCCCCTGGAGGGGCTGGACTCTGTAGTTGTAAGGTTCACTGTTATATATAAGTATTGTTGTAAACATGTTTAATACAACACATAACTGGTAAGCATTCTCCCTGTCTTTATCTTAACCCAGGAGTTTGCTCATCCTAGTTTCTTCCTGTGTCATGATGTGAAAGGGGAGGGAGTGACTGAGTAAGCATTTGGTTCTTAACGAAGGTTAACACACCACAATATTTTTGGGAGAAGAGTTCTTTATTTCATCTGCCAGTAGAGATAGTGCTTTTCATCTAAGTGTCCTAGGTTACAATATAAAAATGTATTCTATTCCCATCCTCAAAAACTGCTGAAACCAGGAGAGGCATTGTTTTTTTCCTTATCTCCTGTTAATGGGCCCATCAATGACTTGCCACATGATTCAGAGATAACTCCCTTCAGGAGCCATTTCTGTTTAATGGGTAATCAAGGACCCACTGCATGACTCAGAATGATATCAGTCCATTGTAAGATGCTCCACCCAGGGGAGAGGAGCTAAGCATCCCCACCTGGATATAATCTGGGTTTTGGGACACATCAGTCAGTTTTTCCACTGGATTCCCAGAGGAATGGCCACCCTTACCCACTGGTTTCCAGAGGACAAGACCTACCAGATCATTTCTACAGGATCACCATTTCATCTGGATTGCTAGCACCACCCTAACTAGCAGGGTGTCAGGTTGTATTCTGACTCTGTCAGTGTTTTTTCTTTTGTATTATTGCATGTATCTGGGTTTTTCTCCCTTTTCCTAATAAATTGTGTTTCTGACTTGGAAGCTCTCACTGGTTTTGCTTTCACAACAGAACACTAAGCTGTGCCTGAAAGAAGGTGGTGTTCTAGGCTTCAAATGACTTCTTTATTCTATAGGGGCACAACTTTTATCTGTATTCATCTATGGTTTTTAACACAATGTTTGAAAATTGTTTAAATCTGAACTACTAGTTTTCTAAGCTTTCTTCTTAAAACCCTATCCAAGAAGGTAAATAACTTTACAAAGATGTCACCTTTGCACCCCTGAGGAGTGGACTTGTACTTGATGCATCCTGTGCTGCCAGCTCAGTAGCTGGATGCAGACTAATCACAGAGGAGGCTGCTTTACTAGGAGTAGATGGAGGTTTTGATGCCAGCAGGGCCACATCTAGCAGCATCAAACCCAGTTTCACTGTTTCTCTCTTGCCATTTATTTTTCCAGATTTGCAAAATTTTACTGCTACATTTTTACATCTTGAAATAAGCCCCCTCTTTTTGCCAAGTCTCTTTTGTAATTTCCTGGTTGCTGTTTAATCCAGCTGATGGTCATCATCCTCTTAATTGTAATCGGTTTTGGGCAAATGCCTTCTCAGAGAGGTGTGGGTGTCCCATTCACACCCACTGTGACACTCAAATCCCTATCCTATCAGTGTTTGTTATCCTGGCCTTGTTGCCAGGAGGATGCCTTACAGACAGGCCGACAGTAGTATTATTCTTTGGGTTATGTTGTTATCTAGATTTCCTCAAGAGCCTAGTAGAAGACAAACAGTGGTGTGGGGGGGAGGGGGTGTTTAGAATGTTTATACAATTATATTATTTTACTTATATTGTTTTTGTTGTCCCAAACATGGGCTCATTACCCAGTGCACAGTGCCTATTCACACACTGAGGAGAGGTATTTCTATTTTTTTTATTCTAGTTTGTGCAAAATAGGGAGCCAGGTGGTAACCCCTGAAAGGCTGGCTCACTGATCATCAGAATTTTACACAATTTATTCATTTTAACAAAGGCATCAGCATTCATTGGTTACAAATTGCATAGCTTTTGCATTAATTAGTACTTAAACCCCTATTTGCTAGTTATAGATCTGGCTTCTCATGCTAATTAGTGTACAAGCATAGTTATTCTCTTCAGTTGAGTTGGGGGTCTGTTTTGACTAGATGGTCAATGGGTTGGTGGTTGTGATCTCCAACTTCTGCAATTACCTTTCCCCCAGTTACTGCTCAGTCCTTCTGACTTCATTCCTGGTGGTTCTTGCTCAGACAGCCCATTCATCTCGGGCTTCTGTTCCCTTTTCCTTAAAACCAAAGATTAGCCAAGACTACAAGGTTCACAATGCAATTGCTTAATCATAACTGCCTGGATATAGCTACTGATTAACAACTAAATTTAAAAAAAATTGCAACATTTGTTTCAAATCTTGAATGGCAAGATATCATTTTGACACTGGGCAAGTAGAGATGTAGGTTTTTAGAATTTGATGCTTTGGAGGTGTTGGAGGTTAGGGATTTTTCCTGTTGTTTTTCTTTCCCTTAGGATTTTTTCCCCATTTTGTTGCTAAGGGACAATAACAACCGGGTACTAAAGAGAGACAAAAGAAGTAGCCACAGCTCAGGGGAGGGGTCCAGCTGGCTACTCTCTCTTTTTACCTGGGGTTTTTCTGGGAAGGGCAGAGATACCATGAGAATTGGGATAGGGAAAAGGGGTTGGGTGCAGCTCCTACCCTCTTGCTCTTGCGGCCTTCGGAGGAGAAGGAGGCTGTAGTTGCTGTGGGAAGAATTCACCACCACTGTGGGATTCTGTCTTCTGCTGCCTTCTACCATGAGTGGAGCTCTGCTCATAAGAGCAGCCATTGCACTGGGACCTTATTAGCACCCTACCTCACTAAAAAAGGTACTTTTCACCATCTGCTTGTGTGACAGCTGTAGCTGGTCTGTAAACTGCACAGATAAAATTTGCCATAACAGACCCCCAACTCGACTAGCCTAGTTCATTAAAGAGTAGAAGTAAACGAATCCCTGGATAAGACAATGATAGGTTGGATTGGAACTCAAACAAGGGACCCCAGCCAATCCCAATCAATCCTGAATGCAGACATCTAATTGGCCAGTGAGCTGGATGGTGTTGAGACCTTGACCAATGAGGTGTTCAAGCATGGGAATTTTGAAGCCCCTATAAAAGGGGGCATCCATCAATAAATGTGGGCTGTTGTTGCATGAACTCGGTGTGTTCAGTCATGTGCCTGTCTCCAAAACTGCATAAAGTGTGACCAGTGGTGACCTGCTGACATGATTGACATCAGCTGACATGGGTAGAGCAGTGAGACAGAGGGCACTGTGAAGCGCTGCGTGCAGCATATAAGGCTGCTTAAAGAACAACGGTGTGAAGAGCCACCTGTGGTGTGAAGAACTGCCTAAGTCCAGACTCTTGTAAATACCCCTGTAAGTAGAAGAATGCCGCCAGAAAACATGGGAGGATGGATATTGGTGGAAGAACATCCAGGTATGAAGGTATGGACCCTCCTTTTATGGGAATGGGGGGTAGAATATGAAGAGCAGGCTTTGTTAGCTTTGCTGACATGGTCCAAGAACCATGGGTTGAACTCAACTAAAGAACCTGCCCTGGATTTAAAAACTTTGGAGCAGTGTCATAGACATCCTTTTCACTAAAATCCTTTCTTTAGGATTTTTTCCTTCTGGGAAGCTGAGGCCCCAGAAACAAAAGGTAAAGAATAATTATCTGCTGCTGTGGAATGCAACAGGGTGATCCGGATTGGTCTGGTGTGGATGTTTTGGTTCAGTGACCAGTCACAGAAGAGCTAGCTCTCGCAGTCTGTCAGAGAGAGCTGCCTTGTTATCGTTCTTTACTTTTCTATTCTTAGGTAGCTAGCAGCTTCTGGAAACCTCTTCTGCTTTTTCTTTGTAGTATAGTTATAATGTAGTATATATATATCATAAAATAATAAATCAAGCCTTCTGATAATGGAGTCAAGGATCTCGTCTCTTCCTTCACCCAAAAACCCTTGTGACCACCATCACAGAGCAGACTGGGAGATTAATAATCGGGGCAGCCTCCATAGGCGACGAAGCTGCCATAAAAGTTATAAAGCCCTGGAGGCTCATTTTGGACTTGTTGAGGCAGTTAAAAACCAAGGTGTGCAGTGAGGATGGGGCACTGGATGAGGCAGCGGGAGGCATGGGCACCACACCGGGCGCATGAGAGGAGAGGATGAGCAAGGCAGCACTGCAAAGCCACAGAGCCATGCCAAGCTGCTGTGCCACGCCAAGCAGTGGAGCTGCGCTAGGCAAGCGCTCTGCAGCTGCACTGTACCACGGTACGCCCTTCACCACCATGGACGTGCTGGGACCGCCTCTACCCGAGGCTGATTGGCTTGGCTCCGAGACCATGCCTGCAGTCCAGCCTCTGCTTGGCATGCCCACTTGCTGCTGGGACTCATGGGTGGACACTGGAGGTGCATCAGCATGGATGTCCAGAAGCCAAACCACCCCCAAACCCAGAAGTGCTGATGGGACGCAGGATCCTGAAGCCACAGCGCCACATGTGCTGCCACTGCTACAGCCAGGCCTTGGACTGCCTCAGGGACACATACTGGCTAGGGACTTTAGAGATACCTGCAGAGGGACCCTGAGCCATCACCCATCTGCTGAACTGTGAGGGGATGCTGCCGCTGTGCTGCCAACAGCTATGCCTGATCCAGTCAGTGTTTGGAGGCAGGTAAAGTGAGCAGCGATCACGAGCAGGGATTTCGAGGGCGCAGATAAAATCGACGTGCCTATATCAGGTGGTTGGAAGCCTGGGGACGGGATGGTTGGAGCATATCCAGTGCTGACAAGCAGTGGAACCGTGCCCGATAAATTCACACCCTTTCAGTGGCCTGTCCTCTCTGAACTGCGCAAGCTTGCTGCAAAGCATGGACTAGGGTCTACCGCAGTAGCAAACATGATGTGATTTCTAACTGCAGAAGAAGTAACTCCTTTTGATATTAAGCAGCTAGCTAAATTGTTATATACCCCAGTTAAATATATGGTATTCGAGTCTACCTGGTGACGCAGTGCAGAGGAGCAGGAACCACAAAACCTAAGAGTTTTGCAACAAGATCCACATTTTGGGACAGGGGTTTCTCAGCTCCTAGGATTACCACTGATGGGACACCCACAACTCCAAGCACAGTTACATCCATTAGTGCTGGCACAAGTAAAAGATTTGGGGATACGGACCCTATTCTAAGTGGCGAACATGGCTAACCCAACCCAGAGATATTCAAAGATTTAACAAGGGGTCAAAAGAACCATACCTGCAATTTATAGAAAGACTGCAGGATGCCATGGAAAAACAAATTGCAAATATTGATGTGACGGTTGTCACAAGGGTTCTTGGGTGAAGGAAGAGACGAGATCTTTGACTCCATTATCAGAAGGCTTGATTTATTATTCTATGATATATATGTATGCTATAACTATACTACAAAGAAAAAGCAGGAGAGGTTTCCAGAAGCTTGCTAAGCTAAGAAAGAAAAGTAAAGAATGATAACAAACCCCGCTCTCTTGGACTGTCTCCGAGCAAGCTCAGTTCTGGATTGGCCATTATTTCTAAACATCCAAGATGGGCCAATCCAGACGGACCTGTTGCATTCCACAGCAGCAGATAACCTATTGTTTACATCTTGTTGCTGAACCTAAAGAAAGGATTTTAGTGAAAAGGATGTCTGCGACATGTCACCCTTTTTATTTAATTAAATTAAAAAGAAAAATGTTTGTAATTTTCTCTGCTGAGCCCATGCAGAGGAAAGAACAAACACCTGACAGGTTATCTGTTACCAATCATCTTCAATCATGTGCTCCTGTGGAATGAACAGGGAATTTCTTCACCTGTAACACATAAAATTCTATGATATCACTAAAACAATCTTACTATATGAGAAAAATGCAAAAACAATGCAAACAAAGTCCAAGTCCGAACAGCTGGGTTTCAGGAAAAGTCCATGGCCTGAAGATGTTCTTCTTTGCCATCTCTGAAAGTCTCTTTTGGTCCTGAAAACAGGAT
Organism: Geospiza fortis; assembly: GCF_000277835.1. Lineage (NCBI taxonomy): Eukaryota > Metazoa > Chordata > Aves > Passeriformes > Thraupidae > Geospiza > Geospiza fortis. The sequence goes on from NW_005055321.1 coordinate 8,465, forward strand.
TGCTGCATCAAACAGTTTCAAACAAATTTTTTTAAAAGTTTCTGAAATGTCTTAGACACAGCCCTTTATTGAACAACTTGGGCTGAAGCTAATTTTTGGCCCTTCAATGCTATTTTGGGCTGCCGCCAGCTTCTCAACTCTTTTTATTTAAAATTTTTTTTTTTTTGTTTTTTTTTTTTTTTGGTT
>NW_005055321.1:9350-10126 GCF_000277835.1 Geospiza fortis
GGCGGGGCTGCTAGGTGCGGCACAGCCCACTCAGAGTCCCCCAGAGAGAGACGAGGTGGGGCAAAGGCAGCCCCGTCTGAGCATGCTCCGAAAACGCAGGAAAAAAAACTTCTCCAGCTTCAGGCAAAATGTCCCCCCCCCGCTGTGATTCGGGGGGGCTGGGAAGCAGCACTTCGTCCCCCTCTAAAGGGTCTTCTCCTGGGAGCGGAGCCTGCCCTCTGCGTTCAGCTATCCACTGAAAGGAAGCTGCTTTCCGTTTCAAGACTGGGAAAAGCATTTTGAATGCCGGATAAATCCGAGGGTATCCAAAATCTTGGCACCGGGCCATAATAATGACTTCCATGCATTCCCATACGTACGGATCCAAGGCATAGAGCACATTCATGAAAAACCCATGGAACTTTGCCCATCAAAAATACGCATAAAAATGTTTCTTCACCATAGGAACATTGTCCTCTTCACCCCATGTCTGCCAGAGGGCAATAAGTTTCTCCTCTGAGGGGGAGAAATTCACCTCTGCCTCTGTGGGGATATTCACCCACAAGTGCTGCCATAAACTGCGAAGGCCAGCATCTTCAGGAAGGAAAAGGCTAACGGTACCTTGTGAGAGAGTCCACCAGCCTCTGGCATGCTGCGTGGTGCTGTCGACCTTTCCGAACATCTTCCTGGAGGCTCTCAAAAGGTCCTTTTTGTGGTCAGCCTTGCTGTGAACTCTGTCCAAGTGGCTAGAATCCACTTCTGTGGTCACCTGTGAGATGACCATCAATGCCACATAT
>NW_005055321.1:12049-13339 GCF_000277835.1 Geospiza fortis
GGAATGCCCCGCCATTCCAGCTACATTTGTAGGGTATCTGCCACCTCTTGCTTGGGACCCTGAGCGAGCCCGCCCTTCCATTCCAGCCACTGCTCCAAAGATCCTGGTGGAGCCCATCTTTGCCATTCAGCCTGTCTGCCATTACCATGTAGTCCCTGAGCTCACACCGGAGCGCCCCGTGCAGCTGCGGGGGAATCATCACACCTGCCCTGCCCACTGGGAGCCTGCCAGCAACCCTGCCAGCTCTGACCATAACTACACCAAAGGGGAAAGTGCCTGACAGACGAGAAGGCTGTTACTGGCTTTCTGGTTCTGTTTGTTGTTGCTGCAATAGTTGTTGTTTTTTTGCCTTGTTATACATACTAGTAAAGAACTATTATACCTTTTCCCATATTTTTGCCTGAAAGTCCTTTGATTTCAAAGGTATAATAATTCAGAGAGAGAGGGGTCATATTTGCCCTTCCAAGGGAGGTTCCTGCCTTCCTTAGCAGACGTCTGTCTTTCAAACCAAGACAGAAGGGTAGATTAGTGGTTCACCTCTTGTAAACTCTGTTCTCAGTATTTTGCGCTATATGTTTCTGGTTTTAAAATACACTTTTTGTCTGTGGTGTTTCTGAAATTTATTGCTGCTGGATGAGGTTTGTAGGAATGTGTCCTAAAACATGTGACTGCATAAACAAAGTTGTAGTATAGTTGCAATTGACAATTTTGACAATGATTGTTTTGTAAAGAGAATAAGAAAAAGAATTTGGACAAATAATTTCAAAGTATGATTAAGTAGATGAAAGCACAGAAAGAAATGTTAATTTAAGCTTAGGCTATCTACACCTATTGGATACCATATTTTCATTTTATCATCACAACTGCTCTATTTTTTGTTGTTGCTGTTATATAAATATCCTGAAGCCATATTGACTACTCTTGATTAATTTTATGTCTTTATTGTGCCTGGAAATTGTTTCCAGGATTAGCTGCTCTATCACCTTCACAGGGATCAAGGTGAGGCTAACCAGTCCATAGTTCCCTGGGTCCTCCTTCCTGCCCTTCTTGAAGATAAGAGGAACATTTGTTTTTCTCCAGTCATCATGTGCTTCTTCCAGTCACCATGATAAATCAAAGATTATCAAGAATGGTCTTATAATGACATCATCCAGGTCCCTCAGCCCTTGAGTGTGCATCCCATTGATGCCCATGAACTTATGTATGTAGAGTTTGCTTAAGTAGGCCCTGACCTGATCCTCTTCCACCAAACTTACATCTTCCTTGCTACGTTCCGTGGGTTTCTGGGCT
>NW_005055322.1:0-1090 GCF_000277835.1 Geospiza fortis
GGAAAAGGGGTCCCTAAAGAACTGGGGAGAGGGTGTCTGTCCCACAACAGAGAAGTCTGTCCATAAGCAACTGGGGACAGAAGGTTCCTAAAGAACTGAGAAGGAGAAACCCCATAAAGCCTGGGGGTGTGGGAAGGCATCCCAAAAAAATGAGGAGAGGTACCCCAAAGCTCTGGGGGGGGTGTGACCCAAAAGAGAGAGGGGAGAGGAAGGAAAGAGAGTCCCTGAAAAACCCAAAAGAATTTGGGAAACACCCCAAACAAACTGTGGGCAAAGAGGCTCCCATGAGAACTATGGGGGTACGCCAGAACAAATAAAAAATATCCCAAAAAAACCACAGAGGGTCCCAGAAAGATTTAGGAGGTCCCAACAACCCCTGCACCTCATCACGAGGGGGATCCCCAATACCTTTCTTCCTCATGGTCTTATCCTTGGCCACCAGCCCCAACCCCAACATTTTGGGCCCGGCCCCGTAAATCTGCAGCTTCTTCAGCTCGGGGTTCTTCTCGATGTCCTCCTCCGTGGGCTCGGGCTGCGGGACAGCGGCGTCAGGGGGATCCCGGGGGGGATTTGGGGGTGCCAGGGGGGGTTCAGGAGGGTTTAGGGGTGCCCACCTCCTGCTGCAGGCGCTTGGCACGCCGGCCGTAGCTGTTGAACTTGGAGGGCTGCACAGACTGGCGCAGGGGGATGCTGTGGGGTTTGTACTCCCTGTCCTTCTCCTCGCTCTCAAAGGGCCGCGCGTGGCACTGCTGGAGGATGGGGGGGACCCTCAGCGTGGCCTGGGGCGCCCCCCAAACCCTTCCCCACGGCCCTGCGCTCACCACCAGGTTGGCCCCAGACTGGTACATCTCGTAGGGGTAGATGATGCGCTCGTAGTGCGCCCGCAGCAGAGAGCCGATGTTCTTGCCCGACGGGTACGAGAGGCGCTGGGCCACGCGCGCCCACCGGCGGTCCTTGCAGATGGCCTCGTAGCCACCCTCCTCCATCACCACCTGAGAGGGGACACTGGACACTCAGGGACAGCCAGAGTCACCCAGGGACACCCAGGGACAGCTCAGAGCCACCCAGAGACAGCCACAGCCCCACGCGC
>NW_005055322.1:1335-3095 GCF_000277835.1 Geospiza fortis
GACAGCCACAGCCACACGCGCCCATCCCCGGTCCTTGCAGATGGCCTCGTAGCCACCCTCCTCCACCACCACCTGAGAGGGGACACAGTGCTCAGGGACACCCCAGGGACACCCAGGGACAGCCCAGGGACACCCAGAGTCACCCAGGGACACCCCGGGTCCTTGCAGGTGGCCTCACAGCCACCCTTCTCCATCACCACCTGAGAGGGGACACCGAGTGCTCAGGGACAGCCCAGGGACAGCCCAGGGACAGTCAGGGACAGCCCCAGTCCTTGCAGGTGGCCTCAGAGTCACCTTCCTCCACCACCACCTGAGAGGGGACACAGCGCTCAGGGACACCCCAGGGACACCCAGGGACACCCAGAGTCACCAAGGGACAGCCAGAGCCACCCCCCGGTCCTTGTAGATGGCCTCGTAGCCACCCTCCTCCATCACCACCTGAGAGGGGACACTGGACACCCAGGGACACCCAGGGACACCCCTGGTCATTGCAGGCAGCCTTGTAGCCACCCTCCACCAGCACCACCTGTGAGGGGACACTGAGCACTCAGGGACACCCCAGAGCCACCCAGGGACACCCCCAGTCCTTGCAGGTGGCCTCAGAGTCACCTTCCTCCATCACCACCTGAGAGGGGACACCGAGTGCTGAGGGACACCCAGGGACACCCAGGGACACCCAGGGACAGCCAGGGCCACCTGTGCCCATGGGTGGCACTTGTAGCCCCCCTCCTCCATCACCACCACTGAGTACCCCAGAACTGGGCACTGTCCCCCCATAAATGGGGACGCCACATCCTACATGGGGACACCACCCCCTGAATGGGGACACCACCCCCTGAATGGGGACACCACCCCCTGAATGGGGACAGTGAACTCCTCTAAAACCAAACATTTCCCCCCAAAAGAAATAATTAATTCTCTGATTAGAAAATGCTCCCCCAAAAAAACAATTACCCCTTAAATAAAAATATTCTCCCACAGAATTAACCCCCCAAATAGAGAAATATCTTCCAAAAGAGCAAAATGCTCCCCAAAAATACAATTAAACTCCTAAATGGGAAAATTAAATTCCTAAATAGGAAAACACCCCCAAGGAGGGCAATTAACCCCCCTAAATGAGAAAATGCCTTCATGGGGGCAATTACCCCCCCCCAATAAAAAATAAACTCCAGAGGAACAATCACCCCCCAGACCAGAAAACACCTCAAAATTTGGGGGAATTTTCCCCCAAAATAGGAAAATAGTCCCCCAAATGGGGGGGGGCACCTTCCCCATCCTCACCCCCGGGAGGGGCTGGGGGTCCCCATTTTGTCCCCCAGATCACAAGACACCCCTAAATTTGGAGGAATTAATCCTCAAAACAGGAAAATCCTCCCCCCAAAGAGACAATCACCACTGGGGGAGGACACACCTTCCCCATCCTCACCCCCGGGAGGGGCTGGGGGTCCCCATTTTGCCCCCCCAGATCATAAGACACCCCTAAATTTGGGGTAATTAACCCTCAAAAAAGGAAAATATTCCCCCAACTGAGGGGGGCACCTTCCCCATCCTCACCCCCGGGAGGGGCTGGGGGTCCCCGTTTTGCCCCCCCCTCACCTTGCTGAGGCTGTAGAGGTCGAGGATTCGCCGCTCCACGTTGGGAATTTTGAGGGAGGAGCCCTGGATCTCCCAAAATTTGGCGATCTGGTCCAGGTAGTTCAGCTTCACCCGTGTCTGAGCCTGTGGGAAGGGGGGGGGAAGGAAATGGGGGGGCAAAGATG
>NW_005055322.1:7857-8454 GCF_000277835.1 Geospiza fortis
CCCCTATAGCCCCCGTGGCCCCTATAGCCCCCAGAACCCCCAGAACCCCTATAGCCCCCATAGCCCCCACAGTCCCTGCAGCCTCCATGGTCCCCTATAATCCCCATGGCCCCTATAGCCCCAAGCACTCCTGTAGTTCCCATGAGCCCTATAACCCCCATGGGCTCCAGGACCCCTACAGCCCCCATGGCCCCTATAGTGCCAACAGCCCCTATAGTCCCCAGGACCCCTATAACCCCCATAGCTCCTATAGCTCCCACAGCCCTAGAGCTCCCAGGAGCCCTATAGCCCCCAGGACCCCTATAGTTCTCACGGTCCCTGTAGCCCCCATGGCCCCCATAACCTTCAGAGTCTCTATAGCCCCCAGAGCCCCTATAGCTCCCAGGACCCCTAAAACCCCCATAGCCTCCACGGCCCCTATAGCCCTCATTAGCCCTATAGTCCTCATAGCCTCTATAACCCCCGGGACCCCTATAGCACCCCAGAAGCCCCCAGCCCCAGAATCCCTATAGCCCCCATAGCCTCTATAACCCCCGGGACCCCTGTAGCCCCCAGAACCCCCATAGCCCCACGATCCCTATTACATCCCCTATACCC
>NW_005055322.1:10515-13323 GCF_000277835.1 Geospiza fortis
CGGGGCCCCCCCGCGCCTGCGGCCGGGGGCTGCTGATGATGGAGCCCTGAAAGGGGGCGGGGTCAGCACCGGAAAGCCACGCCCCTCGCGGGATTTGGCGCCTCCCATCGGTAGAGCCAGCCCCGCCCATTGTGTGTGCGAGCCACGCCTCCCAAAGCTAGCTCCGCCCCCAAGGCACAAGTGAGCTCCCATTGGTGGATGAGAGCAGCCATCAGTGGTTGGCCCCACCCCATCCATCCAGACCCCGCCCATTCTCTGTGAAAGCCACGCCTCCCAACCATTGACTCCACCCCTAAGCCCCAAGCTGAGCTCCCATTGGTGGATAAGAGCAGCCATCACTGGTTGGCCCCACCTCCAGACCGTGCATAAGCCCCGCCCCATTCACCAGGCCCCACCCCCTTTCCAGGTGAAGGGCGTTTGACAGCCTGGGGGTGGGGCTAAAGTGGGTGTGGTTGGCGGGATGTGGCATTGGGGTGTGGCACTCAGGGGGTGGCACTCAGGGTGTGACACTCGGGGTGTGACATTAAGGGTGGCACTCAGGGTGTGACAGGTGTGTGACACTCAGGGTGTGACACGGGGTGACACTCGGGGTGTGACATTCAGGGGTGGCACTTGGGGGTGACAGGGGTGTGGCACTCAGGGTGTGACATTGTGGGGTGTCACAGTCAGGGTGTGACAGGGGCGTGACATTCAAGGGTGGTGCTCGAGGGGTGGCACTCAGGGGGTGTGACACTCAGGAGTGTGACAGGGGGGTGGCACTCAGGGTGTGACATTCAGGTGAGACACACAGGGGTGGCACTCAGGGTGTGACACTCAGGGGTGCGACGGGGGTGTCAATGAGGGTGTGGCACTCGGGGTGGCACTTGCGGTGTGACACTCAGGGGTGGCACTCAGGGGGTGTGACAGGTGTGTGGCACTCAGGGTGTGACACTCAGGGGTGCGACGGGGGTGTCAATGAGGGTGTGGCACTCGGGGTGGCACTTGCGGTGTGACATTCAGAGGTGGCACTTGGGGGTGTGGCGGGTGTGACATTTGGGGTGGCACTCAGGGTGTGACATTCAGGTGAGACACACAGGGGTGGCACTCAGGGTGTGACACTCAGGGTGTGACACTCAGACACTCAGAGGTGGCACTCAGGGTGTGGCACTCAGGGGTGGCACTCAGGGTGTGACACTCAGGGTGTGACACTCAGGGTGTGGCACTCAGGGGTGGCACTCAGGGTGTGACACTCAGGGTGTGACACTCAGGGTGTGACACTCAGGGTGTGACACTCAGGGTGTGACACTCAGGGTGTGACACTCAGGGTGTGACACTCAGGGTGTGACACTCAGGGTGTGACACTCAGGGTGTGACACTCAGGGTGTGACACTCAGGGTGTGACACTCAGGGTGTGACACTCAGGGTGTGACACTCAGGGTGTGACACTCAGGGTGTGACACTCAGGGTGTGACACTCAGGGTGTGACACTCAGGGTGTGACACTCAGGGTGTGACACTCAGGGTGTGACACTCAGGGTGTGACACTCAGGGTGTGACACTCAGGGTGTGACACTCAGGGTGTGACACTCAGGGTGTGACACTCAGGGTGTGACACTCAGGGTGTGACACTCAGGGTGTGACACTCAGGGTGTGACACTCAGGGTGTGACACTCAGGGTGTGACACTCAGGGTGTGACACTCAGGGTGTGACACTCAGGGTGTGACACTCAGGGTGTGACACTCAGGGTGTGACACTCAGGGTGTGACACTCAGGGTGTGACACTCAGGGTGTGACACTCAGGGTGTGACACTCAGGGTGTGACACTCAGGGTGTGACACTCAGGGTGTGACACTCAGGGTGTGACACTCAGGGTGTGACACTCAGGGTGTGACACTCAGGGTGTGACACTCAGGGTGTGACACTCAGGGTGTGACACTCAGGGTGTGACACTCAGGGTGTGACACTCAGGGTGTGACACTCAGGGTGTGACACTCAGGGTGTGACACTCAGGGTGTGACACTCAGGGTGTGACACTCAGGGTGTGACACTCAGGGTGTGACACTCAGGGTGTGACACTCAGGGTGTGACACTCAGGGTGTGACACTCAGGGTGTGACACTCAGGGTGTGACACTCAGGGTGTGACACTCAGGGTGTGACACTCAGGGTGTGACACTCAGGGTGTGACACTCAGGGTGTGACACTCAGGGTGTGACACTCAGGGTGTGACACTCAGGGTGTGACACTCAGGGTGTGACACTCAGGGTGTGACACTCAGGGTGTGACACTCAGGGTGTGACACTCAGGGTGTGACACTCAGGGTGTGACACTCAGGGTGTGACACTCAGGGTGTGACACTCAGGGTGTGACACTCAGGGTGTGACACTCAGGGTGTGACACTCAGGGTGTGACACTCAGGGTGTGACACTCAGGGTGTGACACTCAGGGTGTGACACTCAGGGTGTGACACTCAGGGTGTGACACTCAGGGTGTGACACTCAGGGTGTGACACTCAGGGTGTGACACTCAGGGTGTGACACTCAGGGTGTGACACTCAGGGTGTGACACTCAGGGTGTGACACTCAGGGTGTGACACTCAGGGTGTGACACTCAGGGTGTGACACTCAGGGTGTGACACTCAGGGTGTGACACTCAGGGTGTGACACTCAGGGTGTGACACTCAGGGTGTGACACTCAGGGTGTGACACTCAGGGTGTGACACTCAGGGTGTGACACTCAGGGTGTGACACTCAGGGTGTGACAGACCTCCAGTGCCCCTCACAGTGCTCCCAGTGCCCATTTTGGTGCTCCCAGTGCTCCCAGTGCCCTCC
>NW_005055323.1:0-13270 GCF_000277835.1 Geospiza fortis
AAAGGGAGCTGTACTCTGGGAATCATAGAACCAGGATTTTTTCTTTTTACTGGGACCTGATGGAGATCAATTAGGGATACCAGTTTATGAGGACCTAAAGAGAAATAAAAGAGATTTGATTGGAGGATTCCAAAAATGGGGAGATGAGGAATGGCCCCTTGAATGCATATTGGAAACATATGGGCCAGCCACCTGGGCACAAGATGGGAGTTGGGGATATCGAACCCCAATTTATATGCTAAATTGGATTATGAGGCTCCACGCCGCTGTAGAGATAATAACAAACAAAACTGGATGGGCAATGGAATTAATATCAAGGCAACAAACCCAAACAAGAGCTGCTATGTATCAGAATAGGTTGGCTTTAGACAATTTATTAGCTCACGAAGGAGGTGTTTGTGGAAAATTCCATACATCAGATTGTTGTTGATGACAATGGGGATGCTGTCCTCAGTATAATCAATGATATCAGAAAAATTGCCCATGTGCCGCTTGAAAAGTGGGAATCAATGCTAAATACTAGCTGGTGGGATAACATATTGGGAATAGAATGGTGGAAGAAGTTAGGCTTCTTCCTTTTATGCGCTCCAGCTGGTCTAATATTTCTTCCTTGTTTGATTCCCCTGTTTCATTCGGCTCATCACCAGTGTAGTCCAAGGCATGCAAGTAGTGACCATGCCCATGGAACAAAAGTCGACTACATCTAGAATGGTGCAAAGGATTATGGTGTTAAAGAAATAAAATAATATAGAAGACCCCTTCAAAAAAGCAAGATTGATTTGTGAAAAAAATGAGCAAATAATGAAGGCTAGAAAACAAGGAAATATTGCTCAAGCCAAATGATTTTTAAAAAGATAGATGGAGGATTGTGAAAAATGCATATTATATGATTGGGTCTTTGCAAAGATTAAAATGAATACTATATGTGTTGTTTTGGAAAGTTATGCTGTAGTACTGTATTAATGTTTTTAAGTAATGTGGTAAATTTAGTTTTAGGCTATAACATTATATTAAAATAGATATTATGTGATCTAAGATACTTTTTTAACTAACTCAAGGAATGGATAAGATAACCAAGAAATTATTTGCATAAAGATAACAGCAACAAGACACCAAGATAACAAGAGAAGAATTATTGCCTCCTTATCCAGACAATCCAGACTTCTTCCAGACTTCTAGGGGCCAAGAAATTGATTTACAAGATGATGGGGGAGCAGAAATTAAGCAGAAGACACCCTTTGTTTGAAAAGAATGTTTGAATCATGTGTGAGATATATGAATATGCAACAGGCTATTGCTTTTAATGGCTAATTCTTTGTTAGCAAGGTGTGCTTCTGTGGCAGAAATGCAAAAGCACATGGACGGCCATAATTCTTTGCTTTTTATTCTTTTATTATCCTAATTTTGATTGTCCAAATTCTTATTGTCCTAATTTTTATTACTATTTTATTACTATTGAACTTCTAAAATTTTAACACGTGATTGGCGTATTTCATGCTTTCTCTGCTCCTCAAAATGGTCCCCAGAGAGCACAAAATTGTGATGACCACATGGTCACTCTCCAGACATGTGCTCCTCTTTCCCACAATCCTTTTCTTCCCTCCTTTCCCAGTCCCCTCCCTTCCCCTATTGAAAATGGCGGTGACCGCATGGTCATGTCACAAAAGGGCGATGGTCACGTGGTCTAGCCTCAAAATGGTGGCGACCATGTGGTCAAGTCTCCGGCATGTGTGTCTCTTCCTCGGAACCCCTTTCTTCCAGCCTTTCCCAATATCCTCCCCTCCCCAACCTCTCCCCTTTCTCCTCCCTCGGGTCCCTTCTCCCCCCCCTTCCACTGCCCCTAGCCGTGCCCCTAACCCCCCCTTCTCCTCCCCCAGCAGCTTCCATGGTAACCACCCCCTTCCTACTTTCATTTCCCTTGCCCCTTCCCCGGATCCCAGGCTACTGCTTCCGGTTCCCACAATGTGAAAACCGAAAGCTACAATCCAAAATCTCTAAACACAAAACAAGAGGCTCTTCCTCTCATTGCACCGGTGACCTTTAGTAATGACAGGTAAAGTTTCCTCTGAGAATGGGCGCCTTTCCCCTTCGAAAGTAAAAAAGAAATCTGCAAAGCCCAAAAAGATTTTGGGAGGGGGAGTGAGTATTTTGATGGCTTGCTTAGAGCTACCTTTTCCTCTGATATCTTAGTGTCATACAATCTCAAGTATTTGATTGAATGCCTTGTCTCTCCAGCAGAATACTTGCTGTGGGAGGGGGTATGTAAGAGATTGTTGCGGGGAATTCTTTCTGACCTTTTTCAGATTCCAAATCATTCCCATGACTCAATTGTCAATGTTATTACTATGAACCACCTGTGCGGTGAGGGGGAATGTGCTGAGCCTAGGCTACAAGCCAACGTGCTGGCTGTGCCGACTTTAGATTTAATCCAGGGAGCTGCTGAGAGGACATTCCATCAAATTCCCTCCCATGGGTCCCATGTCAGCTTTGCTGCTGTCAGGCAGCAGCTCAACAAACCTTTTATAGATTTTATTAATAGTTTGAAAGTGCAAGTTGAAAGACAGGTGGAGGACCCAGACTCACATGTGGTGATTCTCCTGGAAATGGCAAAGGCCAACGGCAACAAGGTCTGCCAGCAAATCATCAGAGAGATGCCACTAGACCCTCCACCCTCGTAAACATCAATTATCGAGGTCTGCACCAAGAACTTCATAGCAACTGACTGGAGTAGAGAGCAACCATTGGGCAGGACTGTTGCAGTGACCACCACTACCGCTGTCGACACACCACCCTTTCGACAGGGACCACTAACCTGTTATCGCTGAGGGCAAATTAGGCACATGGCCAAATCCTGTCCAGCACCCAACCGCACTCGGACAGAACCAAAAGAGAACCATGGGGGAGGGGCACCCACTACAAAAAGCTAGTGGGGCAAGCACAATCCTGCTTTGCATGGAAAAATAAATAGAGCAGGGTCCCAGGGGCAAGGAGGAGTGGGACAAATAAAAACCAAAGTACATAACATTACTGGACATGACACCCACACTGGACGTGACACACACTCAGATGATATTAACAGTTGTAGTAAAGTGTGGCTGCCTCAGCCACTGCTGCTACTTCTAACATCTGACAAAAAGATTTGCAGGTCCTGAAGCTGGACACTGATAAATGTCAAACCACTGGGGTAAAAACATTGATACCTCTAGAACCTGGTGGGAAGTATATTGTCATGGGTGATGCCAACCATACATCATCTGAGATCGAGATTGTTCCAGTGATGCTTTTAGCAAATCTGAGCGGTCTTGTTCTCTTGGCACATTGTATCCACCCACCATTTTACCTAGCCAGGGACCAGGTCATCGCCCAGGCTATTCCTAATCCAGCAAAGATCCCAGTAGACAATCAAGCACCAGAAGTCTACTGGGCAGAAGTGAGGACAAGCCTATGATTCCCCAAGGCCAGGATGGGATAGGGATGAAAGGCTTGTTAGACACAGGAGCAGATGAGACAATCATCCCCGAAAGGGCATGGCAGTCGCATTGGGAACTGCAAAACATAGCAGGCAAAATACAGGGCATAGGGGGTGCCCAATTGGCAAGAATATCCAAAAGTGTTTTACAATTTGAGGGGTCAGACTGCCAATTGGCTAATATATGCCCATTCGTTGCAGATTACAGGGTTCCCTTGTGGGGAAGGGACCTCATGTCACAATGGGGAGTACGCACTGAAATCCCGAAAACCCCTCGGTATTTTTAAGAGCGGCCACTGTGGAGCGTCTTACCCAGAAGCTGAATTGGACCACTAATGAGCAAGTATGGGTAGCTCAGTAGCCGCTCAGCAATGAAAAATTGCAGGCGCTCAATGAATTAGTGGAGGAGCAGTTGGTTCGAGGTAACATTGAGCCAACATTCAGCCCCTGGAACTCCCCAATTTTCATTATTAGAAAGCTGGGAAAAACAAGTGGCGGCTCCTCCATGATCTCAGAAAAATAAATGAAGTCATTGTCGACATGGGACCCCTTCAACCAGGGATGCCCTCCCCAGTGATGCTTCCCCAAAATTGGAATCTAACAGTTATTGATATCAAAGATTGTTTTTTCAGGAATTCCTCTGACTCAGTTGACGCCCCGCGTTTTGCATTCTTGGTCCCAACCAAAAACCGGGAAGCTCCTATGAGGTGATTCCATTGGAAAGTGCTGCCACAAGAAATGAAAGCTTCTCCCACCATCTGCAAATGGTACATAGCCCCGTTACTGTCTCTTGTACGTGCCAAGGTAGGGGAAGCCATCCTCCTACACTATATGGATGATGTGCTTGTGTGTGCTCCCAGTGACAATATGCTCCAACACGCACTTGACCGAGTGGTCAATGTTTTGATAACTGTAGGTTTTGAATTATAGGAGGAAAAAGTTCAAAGGGTGCCCCCTTGGAAGTATCTGGGGCTTCAGATTGCTGCAAGGACCATTGTTCCTCAAAAATTGGCTATTGACAGCGATCCCAAGACTTTAGCAGACCTCCACTCCCTGTGCGTGTCTTTAAATTGGATCAGGCCTTGGCTGGGTATAACAACAGAAGACCTAGCACCCCTCTTTAATTTATTAAAAGGGGGAGAGGAACTAAGTTTGTCCAGGACCCTGACTCCAGAGGCGAGGCTTGCCTTAGAGAAAGTGGAGAAAGCTCTGACAGAGAGACAGTCCCACCACTGTAAAACAGAGCTGCCATTCAAATTTATCATTTTGGGAAAATTGCCACACTTACACAGTTTAATATTCCAATGGGACCAGGACCAGAGGGACCCTCTCTTGATCATAGAGTGGGTTTTCCTCAGTCACCATCGGTCCAAGAGTATAACAAGGCCACAAATGCTGATGGCTCAGCTGGTCAAGAAAGCATGAGTAAGGATCCTGGAACTGGCTGGGTGCGATTTTGCATGCATTCATCTTCCTATTGACCTCTCTAAGGATACAGCATCCCTGGGGAGGTTGACAGTAGATATGTTTGAACAATTATTAAGAAAAAATGAGACCCTTCAAATTGCATTGGATAGCCATGTAGGACAGATTTCTGTCCAAGCTCCTGCCCACAAATTGTTTCATGAAAAGTTTAATTTGATCCCTAGAGAGAAAAGGAGCCAGAGGGCTCTAAAGGCTCTGACAGTTTTCACTGATGTGTCTGGAGCATCCCATAGGTCATTAATGACCTGGAAGGATCCTCAAACCCAGAGGTGGGAAACAGATGTAGAATACATGGAGGGGTCTCCGCAGATAGCTGAGTTGGCTGCTGTCCTTAGAACTTTTGAGAGGTTTTCTGGGCCATTCAATTTAGTTACTAACTCAGCTTATGTAGCAGGAATAGTAGCTAGAGCAGAGAATGCAATTCTAAAAGAGGTCTCAAACCAGACTCTCTTCGAGATGCTCTCAAAATTAATTTATGCTGTTTCCCACCGAGAGCATCCATTTTTCGTCATGCATGAGATCGCATACCAACCTGCCAGGACCAGTGGCTGAGTGAAATCAAAGAGCAGATTCCCTGGCTGCAGCCCTTGTAGATCTAGTGAGGCTTCCTGGCATTTTCCAACAAGCAAAGATGAGCCATCAGATGTTCCATCAGAATGTGCCAGGGCTGGTCTGCCAATTCCACCTGAAGCGAGATCAGGCCAGGGCCATTGTGGCAACCTGTCCCAACTGCCAGTCAACTGCCATTCCATCATTAGGAGAGGGGGTTAATCCCAGGGGTCTGGGCACTTGTGAATTGTGACAGACTGATGTCACCCACATATCTGAATTTGGCAGGCTGAAATATGTTCATGTCTCTATTGACACTTTCTCTGGGGCAACCTACACCACCGCCCACGCAGGAGAGAAGACCGAGCATGCAAAGAAACACCTGCTGCAGGCTTTCTCAGTGTTGAGGGTCCCTAAAGCAATTAAGACAGACAATGTCCCGGCCTACACTTCCAAGGGATTCAACGAATTCCTGCAGGTATGGGGAGTTGAACATAAGACAGGCACCCCTCACTCCCCCACGGGTCAAGGTGTGGTTGAGTGAGCACACCCATTGCTCAAACAGGTTTGAGAACATCAACAGGAGGGCACCAAAAAACAAACACCTCAGGAGAAACTTTGCAAAGCTCTCTTCACTATTAACTTCTTAAACTGTTCTTGTGAGAACCTGAATCTCCCAGTGGTAAGACACTTTGTGCCGCACGGAGATCACAGATACAAAGAACATCTGCTTGTCCTCATCCGGGACCCACAAACATCCAGAATCGAAGGACCCTACAAACTGGTAACATCGGGATGTGGGTATGCCTGCGTGTCTACGCCGCTAGGCCTGCAGTTGATCCCACAAAAATGGGTGAAACCCTATGCCACTAAACACCCTAACAGGCCTCTTGATGCTAAAAAAGATGTTGCCATAGCAGCTAAAAAGAGGGAAAGTCTGTTGGGTGGGAAAGGACACCCAAATTCCCCCTTCTACCCCGAATTTCCATTACTTGATATGTTCATCGATGATTATGAAGTGCTAAATAACCTTTGTTAAACTTTTTATTATTTTAGGAAGAAGCCACATTCTCCAGGCCAGCCCTCATTGGAATTTGTTTCATCCTGTTTGCCCTAAACCAGTCCTCTGATGTGTGGATCATCCCGCAACCCAGGAAAAACATCTGGGTTACATTGGCAGAGGTTCTTAAGCAAGACCATATTTGCTTATCTACAGCAGCAGTAGAAAATCCTATGTCAACCTGCCTAGTGAGGATCCCATTTAAACCTGAGGAGTACCCTGAAAGCCTGAAAGAACATCAAAAAAATGTAAATAGCAAACAAAGCACCCACATAGTTTACTGAACACCAAGCATGACCTATGAACATAAATTTCCTGTTTACAACCCCCTCATGGTGTGGCGAGAGTGGGTAGGCAAGCTGCTCAACATGAGCAGTGAGCCACAAGAAATTGAAATTTTAGGGTCTTTGAGTGCAGCCAGTTGCATTGTTTGTCTACAAACCAAGGCACCAAATAGAACAGTATACCAATGTCCTCCAGTATAAAAAAGATTACCAGGCTAACAGGAGGTGCGATAAGATTGAGCATGTTAAGATGGTATCCACAGAGGACCACCAACCAAAGAGACTAGAAAAAGGTACTTTCCTCATTTGTGGGGATAGAGCTTGGGCAGGTATCCCCTCTCGTCTGTTTGGAGGTCCATGCACATTTGGGCGGTTGTTGCTGTTCACACCCAACCAAACCCAAATTATGGATTAGCAACAGAAAAACAAATTGAAAATCCAAAAATGAAGCATTGATAATTTAGACAAACACTGTGAATTGGAAATTATTCATTGGTCTAGGCTAAAAAGAGCTGCAGTCTCTCTATTTTTACCATGGGTTGCAGCTGCTAAAGCACTTGGTGAATTGGGCCGCCTTGAGTGTTGGGTAGTGAAGCAAGCCAATTTAACAACAACCGCAATCAGTGACCTCCTAGCAGACGAAGAAATCGCTAGGAAAGCTACCCTACAAAATTGGGCAGCTATTGACTTCCTGCTGCAGCTGCACGGACATGAATGTCAAGAGTTTGAAGATCTCCGCTGCCTCAACCTAACATCAAAGGCACCGAATGTCTGCACATACCTGCTAAAAATGCAAGAACTAATAACTGATATAAAGAATCAGAGGACTGGCTGGGGAACATCTTCTCAGGGTAGGGGTTGATGGGGTGGCTCTCTTCCATTGGTAAATCCATTGTTTGATTTATTATAATTGTTTTCCTTATTGCTATATCCTTTGCTATTTTAAGAAGATGTTGCCTTTCCACTGCCACACACCTCACCTTTTCCCCTCCTGAAATTAATGTTACTGAGACACCTGATGCTCCTGACTCCGAAAACCCCGATGCCAATAACCCCAATACTAAGGATTCTCCTGATGACAGCCTCCCACCTCAATGGTGAGATGTGTTATCCTCAAAATCAGAGTGTAACCCTGATCCTTCCTCTTTTTGAAAAAGATAGGGGGAGATGTTGCGGTTAGTGTTTGTGTTACCCCAGTTTTTAGTTTCATAATCCGGGTTATCTGATAATGGTTGCTTCCAAATCCCTCCCTATGTTGTAACAAGTTGTTTTCTCCCTAAGTTGTATCCACCCCTGATGTAAACCACTGTCCTTTCTCCTCCCCTTTGCTCTCATTGGAACTGTCTCTGTAAACCACTCCCCTCGCTCCTCCCCTAAGGTTATCCCATTGGCTGGCTGTTTGTACCCGCCCACCGGTTTTGGCCTGTATATAAACCACTACAGAGCTGTGCTCTTCCTCTTTTGTTTCTGAATCTCTGGATTAAAGACTTTGTGGAGAGCATCCATCGACTCTTTTACTTTTCTCCTTGACGCTGGTAAAGCTAATCCTACTGCAGAGCCGCAGCTCTGAAGTCCAGCTCCTGGTGAATTTATCCTGGAGTTGTTCCATACACCTTGGTGTGGCTGCTGGTGTTCTAAAAGAGCTAGCTAAAGACTCCAGTGGTTGCATCAGCAAGGTTGTTCAGATTATTGGGATATTGTAGACTATGGATTGAAGGGTATACGCAGGCAGTAAAATTTTTATATAAAAAATTGTCACAGGCAGACGATATAAAGTGGACCAGGGAAGATGATGAGAAATTAGAGGAATTGAAGTTGAAACTAGCCTCGGTACTTGCTTTGAGCCTACCCTCATTAGAAAAGCCCTTTCATCTGTATGTGAATGTGGAAGGTAGAGAGCTCATGGAGTTTTAGTCCAGGAGTGGGGAGGAGTGAAGAGACCAGTAGCTTATTTATCAAGATTCTTGGATCCAGTGAACCATGGCTGGCCAGTATGTATTCAAGCTATAGCAACTACTGCTATTTTGGTAGAGGAGAGCCGTAAAGTTACTTTTGGAAGTAAACTAATTGTGTGTACACCTCATGCGGTTCAAAATGTGTAAAATGAAAAAGCTGAAAAATGGTTAACAGACTGTAGGATGTTAAAATATGAAACAATTTTGATAGACAGTGATGACTTAACCCTAGAAGTAAACAGCAGTTTGAATCTAGCTCTATTTTTATATGGAGAACCAAAAAATAACTTTAAACATAATTGTTTAGAAATTATCCAATACCAAACTAAAGTTTGGGAAAATCTAGAAGAACAAGCCCTCCCAGAAGGGGAAAGAATATATGTGGAGGGTTCATCCAGATGCATACAAGGAAAAAGAATGTCAGGATATGCCTTGGTTGATGGGAAAAATATGCAGACCATCGAAAAGGGAAAATTCACTTCAAATTGGTCGGCTCAATCTTGTGAATTATATGCTCTAAAAAGACCACTGGAATATTTAGCACACAAGAAATGAACCATATATACTGATTCAAAGTATGCTTTTGGGGTAGTACCTTTGGAAAAATTTGGGAAGAAAAGGGGCTACTAAATTCAAAAGGAAAGGGACTGATACATGAAGAATTCACTTTAGAGATTTTAGAGGCATTAAAATTGCCCTAAGAAATAGCTGTAGTACATGTTAAAGGACACCAAAGGGGAATGATTTCAGAAATAAGAGGGAATAATTTGGCAGATCAAGAGGCTAGACATGCAGCCAAAAATGGGACCAAAAGGGTTATGTTAATTTTGACCCCAGATAAGGAAGAATTGGAAGTTCCAAAGTTTAGTGAAGCAGAAGAAAAGTAATTAAGTACGATAAGGGGAGAGCAAGATCAATCCAAGAAATAGAAACTTCCTAATAGGAGGCAGTTAGTTATTAAGGCACTTACTAGGAAAATATTAGAAGACATGCATCAAAAAACTCATTGGAGTGTGATATAGGGGTCTCCTTGAGCCAGGTCTTATGAGCTCTTGGAGATCTATATCACACCCGAGATAGCTCAGCCACCTCAGTTGGCATAAAATTAGCAGGATGGCTTCTGTGGTAGTGTTGGAAACACAAAAGATTTAATAAAAGGCAAAATAACAAAGCTCTTTACAGAGAAAACCTGAGCCAGGGGCAAGAGGCACTTGCTCCTGGTAAAACACCTCACAAAAGTGATTAGTTTCTTTGTTCTCTTCCTTTTCTAGTAAATTGCTTGTCGCCCTGATTTTTTAAGATTTTCTAAGCCTTCTGATGTTTACATTCTTGTAATGAACTTTCTCATACACTTTCTGTAAATAACTCATTGTTTTGCATTCTTTTATGGAGGAGGAGAAATTTGATAGACTGTTGGTTTGTCCAGTGTCATTGGAGACACCTTCCAATCCACTGTCACTTTTAGAAAACTATAAATGTTGGAGTCAGATAATAAACTTCCCTTTTTCTTCACCTTGAGAGCAGCGGTGTGCGCTTGTGTTTTTTTGTGTCCTATAGCGACATCTGGTGACCGCCGAAGTGTACTGCAGCCTAGGCTGGGGCACAGAGTCTGGATTGCCGGGGAGGTCGTGTTGTCGTCCCCCCCGCCGTGTTTGGGGCTTTGCCTGCTGTTCTTGTGGTGCGTGGGTGGGTACCAGTAAAAATATGGAAAGAGCAATCTTTAACTCCACAATGGGAAGGTCCTTTTCAGGTACTACTGACAACTGAGGCAGCAATTCGAACCAGAGAAAGAGGGTGGATCCACACCAGCAGAATCAAAGGACCTGTGAAGGAACCTGAGGAGTGGACTATAACATCTAAACCAGGTGATACCAAATTGACTCTTAAGTGGGTAATGGGTGGTAATGAACTGGGAAGACCCAAATGATCCAAGGAATGTACAAAGAATCACACCTAATTGGGAAACAAGACCAAGCTTATATCAGTGGTTTCAAGTACCGCCTGGGCAAGTTCTGAGACACCTCTGATACCCTCATTGGGGAAGGAATAATGCCACTTCAAACAGGAGGATCAGGACTGTTTCGGTCAGAGAGTTCTCGTATTCTGGCCTTAGCTTGTGACTTATACAAAGAAGAGGAGGATTTACAACTTCTGTCAGTGCCACATCGTATACCCTGTCTGATTCATCCCAACACCAGACATGCTTGCTGGGTTAGATGCAAATGTTTAAATTGTGGAAAAAATTGGTATCATAGTTCACAAAATTGACACTCTTGTTGCAGGAAGTGTTGAGCACCAAATCTATCCCCTATCCAGAGAGAACTCAAAAGAACTGAAATAATTACTTTGCTTTTTGGATGTGAATTATTAGTGCCTGTTGAATAGGACATATCTGAGGAATGGTGGGAAACTACAGTTAAGGAGTGTCAAAAATTATTTACCTGGAAATTAGCAAAAAGGAAGTGACGAGGAAATAGAGGGCAAGACTGGGTTGGCTGCTGTACTCACCACCAAGAAGATCATATACACCTGCTATGGGTAGCAACCCCACAGGCATGGGAGATGGGGGTATAAGCCATACCAGACCTCTGTTATTCCTGTTTCTGTCACTCATGTGTTGTCTTTTCCCTTTTGTGATACTAGCAAAATCGTGTCACAAATGCTACTGAAAGCTTTACATGGAAAGAAGCTCAGGTTCCTTTTTATTTCTCACACCCATGTCAACAGTCACTGTTATAATCCATCCAAATTAGGTACCTGTATGCAAAACAGAGATAAATACTGTATTTCGGAAAACTTAGGAACAAGAGGTAACAGGATGGGAAGTGAATGTCCAAAAAGGGAGAGATGGGTTTGTTTTACATTCGCCCTTAGGGGTAGAGTCCAAGATTTGGTAAAAGAACAATTAGTAAACAAAGAGGCAAGGCCAGCACAGCAATCTAACTCTGTATCAACCTCACATCAAGATTTGTATATGAAACTTAAACAGCAATTAGAAGAGGAAATAGATATCTGGAAATGTGGGAAAAATCTGTTCCTGGAATTGGGGGAAAGAATAAGTAAGGAACTTAACCAACTGTTGGGTCTGTGGAGGGGCTTTGATGACAGAGGAATGGCCATGGAAAGGCAGTAGCTTAGGCCTGGTTGAACTCCTTAAATGGAACTGGGTGAATATAAGGGGGGAAGACTGACCCGAAGGGTGGATTTTAAGTTCAACAGTGATAGGAGAAGAATGTCTCTGGCACACTGGGAAAAATTTTCTTAGCAAAGTAGGAAATACTCCCCATAAGAGATATAAAGTTAGTAATGGAACTCTTACATGGTGGATCCCAGAGGAACCAACTCAGCATTGGACACAGAGGAAAACAAAAAAATTGTAATTATAATAACAAAATCAGACTTTTCCAATGTAATAATACAGGCAAGAATTCTTATTTTGGGATCCCAGAAATATCCAAATTTTGGGAGAATATAAGTCAACAGAAAAATGATTATTGGAAAGCACCAGGAGGTTTATTTTGGATACGTGGGCAAAGAGCATACCCAAGACTCCTCTCCCAGTGGAAAGGGAGTTGTACTCTGGGAATCATACAGCCAGGATTTTTTCTTTTACAAGGACCAGATGGAGATCAATTAGGAGTACCAATTTATGAGGACCTAAAAACAAATAAAAGGGAATTGATTGGAGGATTTCAAAAACGGGGAGATGAGGCGTGGCCTCCTGAACGCTTATTGGAAACATATGGGCCAGCCACTTGGGCGCATGGTGTGGCCCCCCCACTTGTGTTTCCTCTTCCCATAATCTCTTTCTCCCTCTTCCCTCCCAATTACTTCATCCCTTGTAGCCCCTTGACTCCTCCCTTCCCTCAAACTTCTCCCCTTCCTGTGAGGCAATTAATCTGACCCCTCCCACAGTCCCACCTACTGCTCCTCCCCTCATTACATCATCGACAGTCCCCACCTCCTCAGTTGTCTCTACCCAAGTCTCTGTCCCAACTTCTGCCCAGGTGTCCATCCCTCAGCCCCTTAGCTCCACCCACCAACTTCTGGTTTCCCATGGTCCAACTTCTGGTTCCCATGATGTCATGGGAACCAGGAGTGGGACGCCTGAAAAACCAGAAGACACAGAAAACAATGATTCCTTTTTTGCTGCCCCAGTCATCTATGATGCGAGGGGGAAGCACCCTAGATGGGAAACTGTCTCGTGTCAAAACATTAAGGAACTCTGCAGAGCCCAAAAAGAATTTGGCTGCAAAAGTGAATTTTTAGAAGCCTTTTAACAACTATGTTCACCTCTAACATGCTGGTCCCTGCTGATTTAAAGCAACTGTTTACATGCCTGCTCCCCCCATCAGAATACAAATTACGGGAAAGAACGTGGAAAAGATTACTCGGGGACCTCTTTGCACAGCTCCTGCAAGTTCCTGAATGTGCCACCCATGCAGATGAGGATGAAATCACTTTAGAC
>NW_005055324.1:0-277 GCF_000277835.1 Geospiza fortis
CCAGCTGCAGAGGGGAGTGAGCGAGCAACTGTTTGGGTGCCTGGAATCCAGGCAGCATCAACCCACAACAGTGCTTTCTCCAGTATTCTAATGTTCCCACTAACTGTTGTAATTCCTTCCTACATCAGGGCATCTGTAGCTGTTCTAATTTTTGTGTCTGGAGGAATTGCCGCACTTCCTGCTATCCACCCAAAGACTTTATACTACTTTACTTGGCCCTTGATATTTCTCAGGGATAACTCAACTCCTATTTCTTGAAGTGCTTGCTGTACTGCTG
>NW_005055324.1:342-13259 GCF_000277835.1 Geospiza fortis
TTACGTCTGGAGGAAGTGAGACTGCCTGTAAAAGTTTTGCAAGTGCAAACATGAGCAATCATGGGTGAATGGACTCCTTCTGTGGGAGTCTGTTAAAGGTGTACTCTACACCTTCCCAAGTAAAAGCAAATTTCTTTCTATCCTTTTCCTGTAAAGGAATTAGAAAGAACTCATCTTTTAGATCTAGTGTTGCCATCCATGAGTGTGCAGCTGCTTGCATTGTGGCTATAAGGTTTGTGTTATTGGGTACTGCAGCTGTTAGTGAGGTTGTGTTGGTATTTAAATGCTGGTGATCAACTGTTAATTGCCACCTCATGTCTGGTTTTTGGACTGGCCAAAACAGTGAGTTATATGGTGTGGTGGTTTTAGTTTGAAATTGGGTGGAAATACTAATTTTGTGTAGTGATTTTGGTTTGTTAATTGGAGATTTTAAAACCTCTCGCACTTCTGAAGAGATGACAAACTCAGAAAGTTCGTGTCGTGGGGTGTAGCTCGGCTCGCTCAGTCTCTTATCAGTCCTTCTTGCGCTGGAAAATGCCACGTTCCGGGCCCCAGTGGGCCACAGGTGTGAGCTACTGGTGTTTTTCTGAGTTTTCAGTCCAGAGCAGATTTTAACAGTTCCAAGAAGAAGAAAAGTTACCATCTAGAGAACTTCTCTGCCTCAGCTAGCTAAAAACTAACTAAAAAGCAAAGGAGAGCTCTCTCCCACTGTCTGTGCTGCAGACAACACAGTCTGTGTGAAGAGAAAAATGCAGGGGAACAAGTGCAGTTTCTGAAAACAAATTCTGTGCTTTTCTCTGTCTTGGTTTGAAAAGACAGGTGTCTCTTAAGGAAGGCAGGACCCTTCCTAGAAATGGAAAATGTAAACTCCTTCCTTCAAAATTATTACAATTTTTTAATTAAGGGGCTCTTAGGTAAAGATATGAGAATAGGAATAACAGTTCTTTACTAGGAAAATTGAAAATACAAATGCAATAGTACAAAAAAAAAAAAAGAAAACAAACCACTGGCAGAGTCAGAATACGACCTGCCACCCAGTTGGTCAGGGTGTTGGTAGCAATCCAATTAAATGGTGGCTGCAGTCCTCCTGGAGTGACACATGTGGTTCTGTTGAAGCAGTGATCTTGTAAAAGGGTGTAGTTTCCTTCTGAAGATCCAGTGGTGGTGTAGATGGGCTTGGTCTTCCTCTGGGAATCTAGTGGAGAAAACAGCTGCTCCTCTGGGAATCTAGTGGGGGAAGGCTGCCGTGGTGTTCTAAATCTCAGATTATATCCAGGTAGGGATGCTTGGCTCCTCTCCCTGGGTGGAGCATCTCACAATGGAATGATGTAATTTTATCAGTCATGCAGTGAGACTCAATGGCCCATTAACAGAAGATATTTCCCAGAGGGAGGATTGGTTTGTGGAAGAGGTAAAGAAAACTGTCTAATTAACAGAAGATAACTGCCCCACTTCTAACAGATGGCAAGTAGAATACACACCCTAGCTAAATTTTTCAACTTAAGACATTATTCACTCTTTATTCTATTTCTGTCTGTATCACAATGAAACCTTACAGTTTGCACTTAAGGCTAGGTTTCCCTGTGGTACACCACAGGTTTCTCTATTTTTCTGTATTACCTACTAACTGTAACTAGGTCTTCGAGCAAAAACAATCCCATGGATAGGTTTGTCTTTGCCTGAGGTGGGATTAATCTAAAAAGTCTTTCTTAAAATACTTTTCATGTGTACCACAGGGACTTTATCTACTGTATGTAAGGGTCTAGACTGGTAGGACTAGCTCAATTGATGGACTTTTGGGTGTTGACTATTTAGGTGGTTTTTGTTAAGTTCATTTCTCCGTTTCTAAAGGATCCCCTGTTAAGTGTTTTCAGGGTAGTCTTAAGTCATTTGTTACACTGTTTAACTTCCTTGGTAGTTGGTGTATGATAAGGGATATGATATATCTATTCCATATTATGTTTTCTGGTTTAGGTGTTTATAAGGTCGTTCTTGAAATGGGTCTTGTTGTGTGATTAAATTTTCTCAGGGGTGTCATGTTTCTATAGGACTTGTTTTTTTAGGCTTAAGGTGGTGTTTTGGGCAGTAGTGTGAGGTATAGGGCAGGTTTCTAACTAGTGGTGGCTTCTACTATGGTCAGTATATAGTGCTTGTCTTGGTGTGTTTGAGGTAGTGTGATGTATGTAATCTTCTAGGTCTCTGCGTATTTATATTTGGACTACTGTCTACTATACTATATGGGTTTTAGCCATTTGGTCTGTTTGATAGCACGTCTCACAGTTATGGATAACTTGAAAAATACTGTCTATGGTTAAATCTACTCTTCGGTCTTGTGTCTACTTATAGGTGGCATCTCTGCCCTGATGACCTGAGGCATCATGAGCCCATCGAACTAGGAACAACTCTCTCTTATGTTGCTAATTTAAGTCTATTTTTGACACCTTTATCTTTGTAGCTTGGTCTACTTGCTTGTTGTTTTGGTGTTCTTCATTAGCCTGACTTGGGGATATTGGTATCTACATGACGGATTTTCACAGACAGATTTTTTACTTGAGAGGTAATGTCTTTCTACTCATTAGTAGCTCAGATTGGTTTTCCTTTACTCTGTTAGTTGTTTTTTTTTCTACTTTTCTAGCTAGCTCCACAGAGTATTGGTTACCAGCTGCGAATCGGTGTAAAGGTAATGTCTAGGGCTAGTTGAACAGTTTTGAGTTTAGTAAGTTGACTTGATCTACTTTCTCTTTTGGTAGCTTGTGTAACTTGTTGTGTGGGGTTTTATATGGCTGCTTTCTACTTCTGGTTTATCTTTATGATGTGACAGGAATTGTCAGTGAAAAGAGCGTAGTGTTTCCTCTGTTGTTGTTGGTTGTATGGTGGAGTTTTTTTAGTTCTTGTTGTTTGTTCTTGTTCTTTTTCGTTAGTGAGACTAAAGTTTTTAATTTCTGGTTAGTTTGTAATTATCTCTAAAATTCTAGGGCGATTCAGGTTTCTAATATGGGCGCGCTGTGTGATGAAGGCAATCTATTTGCTCTATGTGGTGTTGGTGGCATGGTGGGTAGTAGCAACCTTTCTTTTAAACGTCTACCTCAGCACTGGTAGTTGGGGTGCCAGGAGGAGTTGTGTTTTTGTGTCAATCACTTCCAAGGCAGCTTGAACTCTTTCATAGGCGGCTAAGATTTCTTTCTCTGTGGGAGTGTAGTTGGTTTCAGACTTTCTGTAACTTTGGCTCCAGAATGCTAGTGGTCGGCCTCGAGTCTAGGCACCTTCTGCTAAAGGTTTTAGGACAAGCCATTGTTCCTGGTTGTAGAGTAGAGCACATTCTTCATCTCTGGTCCTGTCTTGACTGGGCCAAGGGCTACTGCATGAGCGATCTCCTGCTTGATCTGGGTAAAGGCTTGTTGTTGTTCAGGTACCCAGTGGAAATCATTCTTTTTGCAGGTGATCAGGTAGAGAGGGTTCACAATTTGGTTGTACTTGGGAATGTGCATTCTCTAGAAACCTATGGCACCTAGGAAAGATTGTGTTTCCTTTTTGTTGGTTGGTGGAGACATTGTTGTGATCTTGTTGATGACCTCAGTGGGAATCTGATGCTGTCTGTCTTGCTACTTTACTCCCAGGAACTGGATCTCTTGGGTAGGTCTTTTGACTTTGTTTTTCTTGATGGCAAAGTTGGCTTCTACTAGAATCTAGATGATCTTCTCTCTTTTCTCAAATACTTTCATTGCCATGTTCCTCCACACAATGATGCCATCAATATACTGTAGGTGTTCTGGAGCTACACTTTTGTTAGTGAAGATGGAACAAAGAAGCCCTATAAATATGATTGTCTGGCGAAAGATTTTGAGAATATAGAAACTATAAGCAAGATTGAAATGAAGGCAACCTTTGAGATCTTCTAGCTAATGAACAATGGGAAAACAATGGTGTGGCCGAGCAAGTAATCCCCTTCTTGATGAAACAATACCGTCTCCAAGCAAGCAGGTCCAAGAGTCAGAAGAAGACCCTGACTGCCTGGCAGGAGAGGTCCAAAGAGTAATTTTTAGAGTTTAAAGTGTAACACAGTATGGTAATGTAGTGATTCTTATAGGCTGTATGTAAATGCTCTAAGATTTGTATCTTGTACTAGATTGGTTAGTGAGAATCAGAATATTCAACACAGAAGATTATTTAATGCATTGTAATGGGAACCTCGCTCTCTCACTTGCTCACTCTTCTATGCTCTAAGCTTCTATTACTCTTGCCTCTTACTCTTACTCTCTTTTTCCTGCTCTTCTTCGCTCTCTCTCTCTTCTCCTCTTGGCCCTGCTCTGAGCTGCGGCTGGCAGCTCCCAGCAGGGCCCTGCATCCACGCCCTTGTAATAAACTCAAGTCCACGACCTAGCCTCAGAGATCTCTCGTCTCCGTCCACCCCGACTGTGCAAGAGACCATCAACTGCTCCTACACACTTTTTTCTAGTGTAGCTTGGATTAGTCTATGGTAGATGGTGGGGCTGTGTTTCTACCCCTGACACAGTCAGTTCCAGGTGTACTGCACGCCCCTCCAGGTGAAAGTAAACTGAGGCCTGTATTCTGTTGTCAGAGGAATGGATAAAAATGTGTTAGCAATGTTAATAGTGGCATACTACTTTGTTGCCTTGGACTACAGCTCGTACTGGAGTTCTGGTATGTATGGTATAGCAGCACTCAGCAGTGGAGTTACTTTATTCAAGCTATGATAGTCTACATTCAATCTCCATTTTCTGTCAGACTTGCGTACAGGCTAAATGGGACTGTTGAAGGGTGAATGGGTTTTGCTGACTACTCTTTGGGTCTCTAGTTCACGGATCATTTTGTGAATGGGGATCACGATATCTCGATTTGCCTGATACTGCCAGCAGTGTACCGATGAGGTGGCAATTGGCACTCGTTGCTCTTCTACCCTCAGGAGTCTTACTGCAGATGGGTTTTCTGATAGTCTAGGTAAGGTGTTTAATTGTTTAATGTTCTCTGCTTCTACAGTAGTTATTCTAAAAGCCCACTTGAGTCTTTTTGGGTCTTTGTAATGGCTGATCTGGAAGAAGTTTATGTCTAGAATACATGGGGCTTCTGGGCTGGTTATAACAGGATATTTCTGTTATTCCTTCACAGTCAGGTTCACTTCGGCTTCCAGCAGAGTCAATTGCTGTGATCCCCTCATCCCCTCATCACCCTGGCAATGGAAACAGGTTCTGTCTCTATATGTCTTGATGGTATTAGGGTACACTGCATACTAGTATCAACTAAGGCGTCATATTTTTGTGGCTCTGATGTGCCAGGTCATCAGATCTACACTGTCTAAAAACCCATGTTTAGATAAGGGCCTGCAAATAATGGGAGAAATATAGCCACAACCACATGCCACCCGGACCAGGGTAAGCTAGACCACATGGTGACACTAACAAGGTTTCTATATCAGCACACAAAAATTAGGTTACTCAAGAACTATTTCTTCTTATCTCTCAATGCCTTCGTGCTGCACATTGGGCGCCAAAATCTGTCTTGGTTTGAAAAGACAGGTGTCTGCCAAGGAAAGAAGGACCCTCTCTTGAAATGGAAAATGTAAACCCCCTCCTTCAAAATTATTATAATTTTTTAATTAAGGGGCTCTTAGGTAAAGATATGAGAATAGGAATAACAGTTCTTTACTAGGAAAATTGAAAATACAAATGCAATAGTACAAAAAAAAAAAAAGAAAACAAACCACTGGCAGAGTCAGAATACGACCTGCCACCCAGTTGGTCAGGGTGTTGGTAGCAATCCAATTAAATGGTGGCTGCAGTCCTCCTGGAGTGACACATGTGGTTCTGTTGAAGCAGTGATCTTGTAAAAGGGTGTAGTTTCCTTCTGAAGATCCAGTGGTGGTGTAGATGGGCTTGGTCTTCCTCTGGGAATCTAGTGGAGAAAACAGCTGCTCCTCTGGGAATCTAGTGGGGGAAGGCTGCCGTGGTGTTCTAAATCTCAGATTATATCCAGGTAGGGATGCTTGGCTCCTCTCCCTGGGTGGAGCATCTCACAATGGGATGATGTAATTTTATCAGTCATGTAGTGAGACTCAATGGCTTATTAACAGAAGATATCTCCCTGGAGGGAGGATTGGTTTGTGGAAGAGATAAAGAAAACTGCCCAATTAACAGAAGATAACTGCCCCACCTCTAACAGATAGGAATAGAATAGACACCCCTATTTCCAACCTAAGACAATACCCCAATCCCCTAAGTCACCAATAGCACTTGGACAGCCAACCAACACCCCATGGACAGACGGGTATGACAAAATGAGTGCCAAGTCATAGGTTGCAAGGGATCTCTGCAGGTTGTCTTTTTCAGTCCCTCCCTATTCAGAGTTGGTCACTAAGTCACATTGCTCAGCATCTTGTCCTAGTGAGTTTTGAATATACCCAGGGATGGACATCCTGTGACCTCATTGGGCTACCTGTTTGTGTTTGGCCATTCTTGCAGTGATTTTTTTCCTCCTAATATCTAATTAGCTTGCTGTATTCCAACAAGAGTCATGCTGTGTAAGAAAAACAGCAGCATTGTGTCCCACCAATCCCATATGTATACTGATCAATAAGGGACTCAAAATGTATCTGTTTTATTTCTTATACAAGGTAAATTATGTATAATTAGGGTAGAATTCTACAGCATTACCCTGATATGTGGATAAGACAGACTGTGCTTCAGTAAGTATGAGGTTAGAAAATGAAAGAATTCTTACAGGGTGACTGTGACATTTTTCTTGGGTAAAAAACATTGATCAGGTCTTGTTTTAAAAATTTAATTATGCCTGCTCATGGAATCATTAAGGTTAGAAAATGCCTCCAAGATCATCAAGTCCAACTTTCAACCTAATACCACCATGCCCACTAAACCATATGGTGAAGTGCCACAGCCACATGTTTTTTTGAACACTTCCAGGGATGGTGACTCCACCACTTTCTTGGGGAGCCTGTTCCAATGTTTAACCACTCTTTCAGTGAAGAAATTATTCCTAATATCAAACCTGAATCTCCCCTGATGTAACTTGAGGCCATTTCCTCTTGTGCTATTGCTGATTGCCTGGGAGAAGAAGCCCACCCCCACCTTGCCACAGTGTCGTTTCAAGTTGTTGTAGAAGGCAATAAGGTCTTCCCTGAGCCTCTTTTTCTCCAGATTAAACAACCGCAGCTCCCTCAGCTGTTCCTCATATAGCTTACTCTCTAGACCCTTCACCAGCTTCCTTGCTCTTCTCTTGAATATTCTCCAGCAGCTCAATGGCTTTCTTGTTATGAGGGGCCCAAAACTGGACACAGGATTTGAAGTGCAGCCTCACCAGTGCTGAATATTGAGGGACCATTACTTCCCTGGTCCTGCTGGCCACACTCTTCCTCATACAAGCCAGGATGCCATTGGCCTTCTTGGCCACCTGGGCACATGCTGGCCCATGTTCAGCCAGCTGTCAACCAGCATGCTGTTACGAATGGAGATGAGAGCTTAGACAAGTCCTGCCTTTGACTCAGATTTCTGACAGTAGCTTTGTTTGGGGCAGCCTGAACCCCAAATGTCTCTCGTTTGCAAGTTCTTAATGGCCAATTAGGTCTATTACAAAATGGATTATTTATTGAATGGACACAAGGTAAAACAGACATAAGACTTTAACAGGCTTACCTTACTACAAAGGATAAACAAAAGAAACATTACTAGTAGGTTTATAAGATGGTGCACAATAATAAAGGTACCTATGTTACAGCTAGCAAAGAAATAGTATAGATTAGGAAACAATGTCACTTACCAACAAATGATAGTGTTGTACAGAAGTCTCCTTTCACTCAACTTCCAGAAGAGTAACTCAATACCAACATCTCCACTGTTGCCACATTTCTCCTCACAGAGAAAAGCAAGGCACAATTCTTCCCAAGAATATTTCTGGGTTTCACATTCTCTGAACCTCAGAGAAAGGAAAAACAATTCTTATCATTTGCTGTGCCTGTGTTTGTGTAAAAGTAGAATGCAATATGGAGATTGTTTACCCAAAGTGATGGTGTTTTGTTTCCTTGGCCTATCAGGGCCAAGTGTGTGTGTGTTGGGACTGTCGGCTGACAGTCATGAGGTTCTGTGCAGTTGTGTGCAGAGTTGAGTGCTTGGCAGATTCAGTTTAGATGTAATGTAATATAGGATAATATAGTATAATAAAGTAATTAGCCTACTGATAAGATGGAGTCCTCCTCATCATTCTCCCCCTCGTCAGGGGTCGTCCTGCAAATTCTATACTCCACTTCGAGGAGAACCCCCCACACACTCAGAGTGTGTGTAAGAGATTTCTGATTTTATGAAAATTATAGTGGTCTTTTATAGTTTGTAAAAGTGCTGTGTCTGTCAGTCACTGATTTTTGCTCATCCTTTCCCATGCATTCAGGACAGGATGTTTATTGCTGGCTAAGGATGTTTTTCGGCCATTGTTGGGAAAGCTGAAAGTTTGACAAGAAAGTTTCACAGATATGTATGCTTGACAGAAAGATCTCAGAATGTAGAATCTGAGAACAGAATAGAGATGGAAGCAAGTTTTGATATAGAAGAACAATACATATATAAATTGACAATTGCTGAGCCAGTCATTTCTGGACAACTAAGAAAGCAAAGGTTAAGTCGAGTTGGAAAGAGGTTTTATGACTAGAGCAAAGGATATGTTGACCACAATCAAAAAGATGCTTTTACCAAGCAGAAATAAGTCTTAGGAAAAGCAGAAAGATACCATAGGCAAACAAACATGCCAATGTGGAAGTAAAAAATGTCTAAGAATTTTCCACTGCAAGAAAACTGAAAAACAACTTTAAGCTTAAACTGTAACATACTAACTCATGTGATTGGATAGTATTGACCAAATATGGTAATGATAGTAGTTATGATAGGCTATAGGTAATAGTAAAGGTGCTGATTGGTTGTTATGTATTAAGATGCTCAGCAAAGAAAAATATATAATGCAATGTAACCAAAGCTAAAGCATCTTCAGGCTCGTCTATAGCTGTAGCTGACTGCTGTAGGCGTGGCTCTGTCACCCACAACCCAAGACTGCTGTAAAATCTACTATACAATAAACAGCATTTTGAAGAGCTGCCTGGAGTCCTGCATCTCTCGTCTCAGGCTCTTACTAGCCATAATAATTCACCACAAGGCCAACTATCCCAACTTGACTGAGCCATGGGGGTAAAACGAATAAGCTTTTGCTGTGTCAGGGGTGAAAGGTCTTGTCACACACACCCAGGTCCTTTTCTGCTGGGAGCTTTCCAGCTACTTTGTGTGGGGCCAAGTCTTCTATGTTCCAGAAGAATGGATTGAATTGTTAAATTTGAGGGGAGAAAGAAGAGTCTTGACTTCTGCTGCCCTAAAGACACCTTAGAAGCTTATGTCTACCCATCTACTTCTGAGACCAAAGAAGGTGCAGTAGTTTTTGGGATGCTGTGGTATAAACTGCATAAGAAATTCATCAAGATAAAGGAGTTACCTGACAAATGTCAGTCACTGTTTTATTTCAGAACTGTGTCAGGATTTTTAATTTCTAGAAATCCTATGTAAATAAACAACAGAGACACAAAAGTATACCAAACAATGTGAATTCCTGTTCAAAATATTTAATAGTTATGTATCTGTTTATGAAATGTCCATTACATCTCAAAACTAGTTCCTGTAGTTACCTAATGTGATACTTCCAGGATCTTAATAGTTATTGACCAAGTGTCTCTATTTCACTTGCATCTTTTATGCTGGTAAAATATTTGACGTGACCTTAGAAAGTGCATGTTTACTTTTGTTTGTAAATAGCAAATAGGTCCTATAACTAGCTCTAATCTGACCACTTGGTAATAGTCTTTCCTCAGTAACATTTATACTTACTATATAGAATTTTTGTCTGTTTTAAATTTATTTCCCTTGCCAACATCTTTAAAACATAAATCTAAGCTATTGCTTTCCATAATGGTTTTAAAATACCTCCAATTTTAGACTTCTTGCATCTTGTAGAACAGCACTTATGTAATTTCACACAATTTTTCAATACAGCAGCTTGCAAATACTTTTCCATTTCAGATTGTAAAGAACCTACTATATGCTAACTAACATGCCAGTAAGGATTTATTTTTGTGATTGTTTTGGAGTTTTTTATAAAATTATCTTAGTTCTTAATACTGGAGTTAGCTAAATTCCTAATTTACTTACTTGCTGGCTGGAATACCTTTGCAAATTCAGTCAGCTTTATCCGGAGCCTGGCTCGGAAGCCTATACACAAGTGCACACAGTATGGGAAAGAAATGAGGATTTAGAGACATGCACATACCTGCATGAATATGATATTATTAGCATCACAGACATGGTGGGATGGCTCCTATGAATGGAGCCTTGGAATGGAAGGTTATAGGCTTTTTAGGAAATACACGCTAGGGAGATGAGGAGGGAGTGTAGCCAGCTGGCATGGGCAGTTGCTTGGTGATGTCCTCGGGCTAGCCCTCACCTCCTGGCCCGTGCCAAGAGTGGCTGCCCCCTATCTGCCCCTCAGGCCAGTCTGGGTGGCAGTAGAGCAGGGCTGCCTAACTTCCAGAGGCAGCAAAGCTGCTCTGTGCAGCTGCTGATAAGAATCCTGAGTCGAGGAAGCCAGAACAAAGGAGATGAGAGGAGCCACTTGTATAAGTTCCCAAGAAGGTTTAATCTCCTAGAGGGTCCAGGGACAAGTGACAGCTCCAACGGGGTAACAGCAACTTAGGAACAGGGGAGGGTACTAGGGGAGGATACAAATCTTAACCAATAGTAGAACAGCAGGGGAGGAATGTAGGGAGGGGATCAGATTCTAGGTAACCAATAGGGGATAACATGGGAGGGGATCAGGCTTGGCAGACCAATGGAACTTTGAGGGAAGGGTGATAGACAAGGAAGGTTCTAGAGAAAGGGGTGGGATGGGGTTACATTTGATGAACAAGGGAAGAGGGCAGTACTTCCAGGATTGGCAGGGAAGGGTCTGGAAATCAGGGATGTGCAAGGGAGATTGACATGGGGACTGACATAAGATTAGGTGGGAAAATAGCAGTAAACAGCTTCAGGGCAAAACCATTGGGGAAACTGAACAGGGTACATGGAACAAACCACTATAAACTCACAATAAGGAACACCTTAAGATTACAACAGAAAAACAATCTAACACAGCCCTCTATGTCAATGACCAGTTGGAATATATAGGAACTCTGCCTGGGGATGGATGAGGAGCTGACTGGGAGCTTGTGGGTCAAAATTAAAGGAAGGGCAGGGACAGGGGATGTTATAGTGGGGGTCTACTACAGGCCACACGATCAGGAGGGTAGAGTGGATGAAGCCCTCTATAGACAGATTGGAGTGGCCTCATGCTTGCAAGCCCTAGTCCTCATGGGGGATTCCAACTACCCCGATGTCTATTGGAGGGACAACACAGCAGGGCACAAGCAATCCAGGAAGTTCCTCAAATGTGTTGATGACAACTTCTTCCTCCAAGTGATAGAAGAGCCAACAAGGAGAAGTGCCATGCTGGACCTTGTGCTCACCAACAGGGAGGAGCTGGTGGGTGTGTCAGTTTTGCACAGCCTGGTTCTTGGTAGCAGGGGGCCACAGAGGTGGCTTCTGTGAGAAGCTGCTGGAAGCTTCCATCATGTCCAGCAGAGCCAATCCCTCATGGGTCTGAGAATGGACATGCCACTGGTCAAGACTGGGGCAATTAAAGATGGTGGTAATTATTGGAATAAATCACATGAAACTCCATTTTCTTCATGGTGGAAAAAGCCCATTCTTTATTCATATAACTTGTTTTTATACAGTTTTACAGACCTCGTGTGTGACTTCAATTGATAAGTAGCTTTCTTGACAAATACTTTATTGGTTAGTAAAAGGTATGTGACTTGTCTATCAAATCTCTCTACTCTTCAATTGTTTACATATTTTCTTCACTGGTTCTCGTGGGATAGATTTAATGTTTATGCAGGTGCTAGTTGTTTTTCACCCAGGAATAGATTGTTATGTTAATGAACTGCTCGCAACAGGATTGCTTTCACATGGGAACTTACAAAGTGCTAGCTTGACAAGGCCAGCCATCTATCTAACAGAGCAGGCCTGATTTTATGAGGCCTTTCTTTTATAATTTTTCTACCTTACTGCAACAGGTAATGCCTCTGTGATAACATATTGTCATGGGTTAGCGTTGGCGCAGTGCCAGTGCACCCACGAAAGTATGTTTTTCTCAAATGGCTGCTGTGAGATGAGACCAGAAACAGAGCAGAGCAGGCTCAAGCTTAGAAATAAAGAAAAAAACTTTACTAACCTACACTATAAATAAATGGAACACACAGAATTCCGAATGAAAGCCTTCCAAAACATTCCTCCTCCCCCCACCCAATTTCCACCAAAGCACAGTGAGATAAAACCTTGGATTCTCAGTGAAGTTACCACCTCTCAGATAATCAGTTCTCAGTTCATCCAGGGAGAGAGGAGTCTCTCTTGTGCCATAGTTTTCCATAGGAAACACAATTGAAACCTCTTGTGTTTCCATGTCACACATGGCACCACCCGGAGAAAATCTGCCATTGTGACATCCTCCTTCCATGTACAGTGCTCTCATCACTGTCCATGGACCAAAACTGCTTATAGGGTTCCTTTTAAGGATGCTTTGCCAAGTACCAAAAACAACAGTTTCTCATTTTGGGACAACATTCCCCCTCATTTTCACCTCCCCTGGGGCCGAGGGTCTTGAGAACAGAGATCTTCCCTGAAGACAGAGGGCACCAGCATACCCTCCTCATCTTTCTCTGTTCACTTCACTCCTGCACATGGCGTTGCTGCAGCAGGTCACTCTCTCTCCTGCACTGGCAATCGCTACAGCAGTAGTCTCTTGGCTCAAACCACTGCATCCCC
>NW_005055325.1:0-1104 GCF_000277835.1 Geospiza fortis
CCTGGAAAATTTCCACTCTGCCTCAGAGGTAGGATCAGGAGAAAGACAAAGCAGGTTCAAAACTTTAAAAGGATATAAAGAAAAGTTTATTAACAGTAACAAAAAGAAAGAGTAATAAGAATTAGAACAAAACCTTCAGGACACTTCTCCTCCCCCCACAAACTTTTCTTTCCCAATGACAATGTAAAGAAACAAACCCTAAAATTTCAGTCAGTTTACCACCTCTAGAATAGTCTTTATTCAATTCACTTAGGGAGAGAAGTGCCTCTTGTTAATGTTATGGAGACTTCTCCACAAGAAAACAGTTCTCTCATGACTCTCTCCAGGAATAGCAGCTGCCTGGGGAAATCTGCAATAGTGAAATCACTCCCATTTTCCACAAGCTTTTCCTACAGCTGTGTTTATGGGCCATGTCAACTTATGGGGTACTGTTTTAAAGATGAGCTGTTCAAAGGCAAAGGTTCGCACTGAAATCATCTTCTTCCTGGGGGCTCAGGATCTTTATCATTCTTCTCTCCTTCTCTGTTCAAACTTCTCATAGGACCACAGCTACTTTAACATCTGCTTACTTTGGCATGGAGGCCTTTGCTTGATACCTACAATTTGAACACTTTTATCTCCCCATACCTTCATGTATTATAGGGAAAAAAGAGTCTTTCTCCATATCTTTACAAGAGGATTTCAGCCTAAAATTAAAGGCATCTCCTCATCCCTGCCATCTGGGACTCAACTTCTTCTTCACTGACTTTGGTGTTTTCATGTTGCTCCCCTACATTGCCTGCATATTGTTCCTTTCTCTCACTCAAGGGAGGATTGAAGCACTGGAAGAGTTAATATCTTGCCTGGGGCCTGCAGATGGTCACCTGACCCAGGCTGGGCTTAGTAGCTTGCAGTGGGAACTGTGGCTGGCAGGGGGGAGGATGGCTTCTCTCCCCTGCATGGTGGTTGCAGGCAAATCTCAACAGTGGTAGAATCTTGGCTGAGCCAGCCCGGGGCTGCTCCTGGGGTACGATGGGCCCAGCTCGGCCCCGCTCAGTAGCAGCAAGATGTTAGAAATCGCAGCCATGGCCTGGCCCAGCATCGGCTCCATGGCCTCCCCTCCCC
>NW_005055325.1:1608-7749 GCF_000277835.1 Geospiza fortis
GAGGTTCGGCTGCAACCACTGAGCAGGGGGAGGAGAAGCCATTGGCCCCCAGCATGCTGCTGCTGTGTTCTAGCCTGGCTACTGAGATAGTTGCCTCCCCTCACCAGCAAGGCTGCCAAAGAAATCCTTTACCATAAACAGCTCCACCACTGCCCGGCAGAAATCATATGACCTCTCACCAGGCCTGGGTGAGATATTAACTCTTTCAGTGCACAGATGAGACCTACAGGCACCAATCCTCCCTCGGGTGAGAGAAAAGGACAGAGTGAGAACACGTAGAGGAACAACATGAAGACACCAAGGTCTGTGAAGAACAAGTCAAGTCCCAGATGGAAGGGATGAGGCCATGCCTTGATCTTGGGGTTGAAATACTCTTGTAAAGCCGTGGAGAAGATATAATTGATACATCAGATTCTTCTTCCCTGTAACCCATTTAAAAGTATGGGGGATGAAGCGTTCAAATTGTAGATATGAGCAAAGGCATCTATGCTAAAGCAAGCAGATGTTGAAGTAGCTGTAATTTCATGAGAAGCTTGAACAGAGAGAGAAGAGTGATGAAGACCCTCTGCCCCAGGGAAAGAAGAAGAAAACCTCTGTTCTCAGGGATGATCTCAGATATAGATAAAGAGAATCCCTTGCTCTTGAACAGCTCATCCTTAAAATAATACCCCATAAGTTGACATGGCCCATAAACACAGCTGTGGCAAAAGTTGTGAAAAATGGGAGGCACTTCATGATTGCAGATTTTCCGGGCAGCTGCTATTCATGGAAATTAAATGCTACGAGAGAACTCTTTTCTTGTGGAGAAGTCTCCATAAATCGACAAGAGGGACTCCTCTCCCTAAGTGAACTGAAGAAAGACTATTCTAGAAGTGATAAACTGACTGAATTATTTCTGTACATTGTGAGTGGGAAAGAAAAGGTTGTAGGGGGGAGTGTTCTAAAGGTTTTATTCTGATTCTTATTTTTCCTTTTTTTAGTTACTGTTAATAAAGATTTCTTTATACCTTTTTAAAGTTTTGAACCTGCTTTGCCTTCCTCCTAATCCTATCCCACAGCAGGAAATGAGTAAGTATATTCTAGTAGGTGCATTGGCGTGTTGCCAGCGCTAGACCCACCACATTTTCGTGAATTGTCGGAGACCAAGAATGAACAAAGTGAGCAAGGGCTTTCTAATTATTCTATGAGACTTTTCTTGTCTGCTACAGTTTCTTTTTTTACTGTATCACCTATGTTTCCCTCAAATGAGATGGAATAAGGGGTTGCTTGATTTTGCTATGGCTCATTAAAGAAGGATGTTAGAGGAGCAGTCGCATTGGACTCATGTTCTTTTGAAACTCCAGTACGTGGTACTCTTAGGGCAAAACAGATGTGAAATCAATGTGACATGCACCTTTGTGTCAGTGCATGGCTCCTCTGCTCTTCCAATTGCTTCTTGCTACCACATATAAGAAATAAGATAAAGTATGACGGATGGCATTTAAAAAATGCAATACACTATGTATTTGAGAAGGAAAACCCTTATTCCTACTGAAGGTTTACTGGTTGTTTTGTACTTTTTGGGGGCTTTCTGGCTTTGGCTATTTCACTGAAGTCATCAATGGCACCTTAACTTCAGCTTAACAGTCTGTGTTAATAACTGTTTTTAAAATTATGATTTGTATTAAATTGCAAGCAATTTAATTTTAGTTGAATTACCAGCTGATTGAATACCCACAAGAAGTGGATATCAGAATACAGTTTCAGGGGACTTCCCTCCTATGTCAGGATGTTTAATTTTATATCAGCCTAGAAGGGAGACAAACAAGCCTTTGTGAAATGCACCTCAGGAAACATTCCCACCCAAGGAAGACTCAGAAAAGAGTCCAAGTGGTGTGGCTTTCACATGGTATTTTATTTACTTGCCACTTAGTTTTTTGTTAATTAAGTTTTTCACTTGTACACTTGACTGTCCCATTAGAGCCTCTGGCTAGATCTAGCCTCTGACTAGATCAAATCTGAGCCATTTTACAGTGTGGCCAGGAATCGTTTTCTATTTATCACTTTTTTTTTAACCCCCTTTTTTTTTTCTGCTTCTATCTGCATTTCTCAGAGCAGGGATTAAAATAACTTTTTGAAAAATTTTTCATCTGGTAATTCATCTTTTGTGTTTCCTTTCTAGGCCGAATTCACCAAGCTATGGTAACATCCCTAAATGAAGATAATGAAAGTGTTACTGTTGAATGGATTGAAAATGGAGATACTAAAGGCAAAGAGGTAAACCTAAATATTTTAGAACTTTTCTCTTTAAAAAAATGTGCCATCTGCATGAATTATGCTTTGGAATTTGCACTGGAAATGGAGAAAATAGAAATCTTAATTTACATAACTGTTGCCTTTTTCAACCTAGAAATGAAACTCAAGAGAGTTTTAATATAGGAGGTAATATAAAAGTGTATCTTTATTTGGAGGCCTCCAGGGGCATTTATGGGGAATGTCCACAAAAGCCCACTCCTACAAGGGGTGCATGCAGTTTTATAGGTTTTGTAAATTAGCATAATTGACAAAAAACACCAATTAGGAGCACAGGTGGTGAGTCAATTCCCCCTGGGTCAAGCCCCTTCTAAGTCTTCCCTTCCTCAGTAGTAGCTGTACTTTGTTTATCGTGGAGAGTTCTTCTCAACCTTGGTAGCCAGGAAGAACCAAGATAGAATAGGGGCCTTGTACCCCCCAGGGCTTGGAGCTCTGGAATTTGTTTTCTTTCTGTCTAGGGAAAGGGCATGGAAAATTACTGGGAAAATGAGTCACTAATACAATAGGTTACAAATATACGTGTAAAGAATACAGAGAATATATAAGGGAAAAAAAGGCGAAAACCAAAATGGCATGAGACGATTCTTTGTTTACAGACTGTTTTAAATGGGAGTTTTTAGACAAATGCTGGTTTCTGTTGTATTAAATTTTACTTCCTGAGTTCTTTGTTATAGCTTTTATATAGTGCTGTTCATATTTTGATTTTGAAACAGATTACAAAGGCTGAACT
The DNA here is from genome assembly GCF_000277835.1 of Geospiza fortis. Lineage (NCBI taxonomy): Eukaryota > Metazoa > Chordata > Aves > Passeriformes > Thraupidae > Geospiza > Geospiza fortis. The sequence continues at coordinate 4,631 of NW_005055325.1, forward strand.
TGTTACCCTTTTTACAAGTAGAAAAATCAAATTTTCTAGAGGGAGAATGACTTGCAATTCAGACAGGAAGCCAGTGGGAACTGGATTAAAAATCCTTTTCTGTTTGTATTATTGAGGGATTAAACTGCTAGTCTGTTTGTTTTAGGCAATAATTTTCCAGCCCCGCTTTCTTTAAGAAACTGTGTCTGTCTCAGTTATGCTTTGCTGTCCCATCTTCCTGTAAATTTTGGACCATGTTAGCCAGTTTCAGCTGAGATTTGGAGAAGCAGCTCAGAAATAATTGCATTTCACCAGTTTTGTCAAAACATGGGAAAAAGGGAAAAAAAAGGTTGTGAGAATGTCCTGGTGATCTCATCAGCTGAACTCCTCTTGCTAGACACAGAATCCATAGAGTAGTGAGGTCTTTGAAAGGTCCAGCCAGAGGAAGTAGCAGTCTATAGAGACCAAAGCTATTTAAGATTTTTAGGAAACAGAGTTTCAATAGATCTGAAGGCAGTTATTTTTAAGTTCCTTTCTTATCCCCCTTACATTTTGCAGCTTTTTGAATGAGGAGCACTTACAAGGAAAAAAATAGCATCATAAATTTGATGTGGCTTCAACTCTGCTTATTATTTCTTGGGTGATTGTAGTTCATCTGTTTCTTTTGCACTGTCTGGGAAATTTCAAATAATTGAGATCTCTTTATGTTACAAAATGTCTTTCATATTCTGCAGTAACTGACAAATTACCACAGTAATACTAGCTACTTCTGTTTTAATTTAATCACTTTACAGAATTATCAATACTTATTGGTATCACATCCCACTCCTAAGAAGAGGGGAACACCCAAGATTCATAGATGCCTGTGGTTGAAAATGGCAAAATCTAGAAGGGTCTGAAAAAGCTTACAAAGTTTTATTATCAAATCATACACTTGGTGTGGAAATTGGTATAAGTTTTGTCCTTATTTTCTAGTAGTAAGAGAAATAGAAGCAAAGAAGGAATAGAGAGAGAGTGAGAGATCAGGTAGGAGAGGAAAGGAGATCACCAGTCCTGGTTCCAGTGTTGATCCAGCTGATGGGGTGTTCAAGGTCCTGGAGGTACCACCCAGGCTTTGTGGGGGTATCTTTTTATAGATAAGTTTTCCCCGCCTTAGGATTAGGTTTCTGGCTCTCCTCGTCAATGAAGTAGCATGCACAGTCTGCTCTTCTAAGCCTTTCTGGAAATGGGTTGGGGGACTATGAGGGTCTTTGGTGGTCTCGATCCTCCTCTATTGGATTAGCTTTCTGTCCACAGTTCATGCCCATTTCTTGACCCCACTTCTGCGCTTGCACTATCCTTTACATTGTGAAGTCACCGTGAACCAGAACAGGGACGTGGGCCACAGAAAGGTGCTGCCCTGCCTTTGTATGGTCTTCCTCTCCAGCCACATCCTGTTCTAACTTGCCCACTTTCGAAGCTATCAGTGTTTGAGACATAGCAGTGCATTAACTCCTTGTTGTCCAGGCTTTGACAATTGGTTATTTTTAATTACTCTCTTTTCTGAAGGATCTGTTTTCAACTTACATGAAGACCAAAGCTTACATTGTTTTTAGTGAAAATAAAATAAGATCATTCAGGGTATAGAATTAAGAAATTGTGGGGTAAAAGCACTAAATATATTTATTGTTTATTCTCAAAAATATCAGGAGAAATAAAGAGGGTAGATGTTTTTCTAAGAATCATAAATGTATTTTATATTCTTTTACACAGATTGACTTGGAGAGCATATTTTCACTTAACCCAGATCTTGCACCTGATGAAGATATTGAACCTAGTCCAGAGACACCACCACCTACTTCAGCAGCTAAAGTAAACAAAATCATGAAGGTTGGTAATACCTATGCAGCATGTTCATATTAAACTTTCAGTACTCCTATACACGTTGTTATGCTTGAATTTTTAAATCTAACTTTTGTGTCTGTGGAACTACTTGATAAGTGTGTTCCTTTCTTTTTCCTATGCTGAATAGGGGTTTCTAACAATTTTATAAGAACAGGTTTGGCAGAAAGGGAGTTGGGGACTAATATTTATATAACTAAATATATCTCAAGGAAAAATATAGAAAATGTTTTGGAGGTTGTTTTGAAACAGTATACATAGTGCAAACAGTCTTCACCCTGGGCTCTTATGGGAAGGATTTGGCAGCAATCACTTCTTTGTATTGATGATGTCATGTTATTTTTATTTACTGGAAAGAAGCAGAGGTAGGGCTGCAGTTTACATTTTCAATAATAAGGTGATCAAATAACAGATATTTCTTTCTTTTACAGAGTCGACGAACCATGGCACCTATTAAGAATGACATTCCTGCCAGAGATAACAGAGGTAAATGTTATCTCTTTCCCGTCCACGTTTGACACTGGCTAAGCGCCAGTCACCCACGAAAAATCATTTATTCATTCTCCTTTGCTATAGTTGAGCAGAGGAGGGGAAAAGAACAACTAAAGGGGTTCATGAGTTGAGGTAAAGATTGGAAAGAAACACTTTAAGGATTGCAGAGGAGGCAGTCAAAGAACTACTGAAATGCTTGGATGTTCATAAATCTATGGGACCAGACGGGATCCACCCCAGGGTAATGAGAGAGCTGGCAAATGAGCTTGCAAAGCCACTCTCCATCACTTACCAACAGTCCTGGTTCACTGGTGACGTTCCGGATGACTGGAAGCTGCCCAATGTGATACCCATTCACAAAAAGGGTGCAAAGGAAGATCCTGGTAATTATAGACCAGTCAGCCTGACCTCAGTACCTGGCAAAATAATGGAACAGTTTATATTAAGTGCCATCACAAAGAATTTACAGGATGGCCAGGGTCTCAGACCCAGTCAGCATGGGTTTAGGAGGGGTAGGTCATGTTTAACCAACCTGGTCACCTTTTATGACCAGGTAACCCGCCTAGTGGATGCAGGAAGTGGATGCAGGAAAGGCTGTAGATGTTGTTAATTTGGATTTCAGCAAGGCCTTTGACACTGTCTCCCACAGCATACTCCTAGACAAGCTGGCAGCCCGTGGCTTGGACAGGAGCACTTTGTGCTGGGTTAGGAACTGGCTGCATGACCGGGCCCAGAGAGTGGTGGTGAATGGTGCTGCATCCAGCTGG
>NW_005055325.1:8203-9515 GCF_000277835.1 Geospiza fortis
TTGAGATGCTTGAGCGTGTCCAAAGAAGAGCAACGAGGCTGGTGAGGGGCTTGGAAGACAAGCCGTATGAAGAATGACTGAGGGAACTGGGGTTGTTCAGCCTGGAGAAAAGGAGACTCAGAGGTGACCTTATCACTCTCTTCAACTTCCTGAAGGGTGGCTGTGGTGAGCTGGGGGTCGGTCTCTTTCTCCGGGCAACAACAGACAGAACGAGAGAACACAGTCTCAAGCTGCGCCAAGGGAGATACAGGCTAGAATTAAGGAGGAGGTTTTTCACAGAAAGAGTGGTCAAATACTGGAATCATCTTCCCAGGGAGGTGGTGGAGTCACCATCCCTCAATGTGTTTAAAAAAAGACTGGATCTGGCACTTGGTGCCATGATGTAGTTGAGGTGTTAGAAGATGGGTTGGACTCGATGATCTTAAAGGTCTCTTCCAACCTAGAAATTCTGCGATTCTGTGAAAAGGGGAGGGCAAGGACAAAGATAGCCAGGCTGACTGTTTCAAAGGGTTAAGCTTCAGCTAAAGAAGAGCACTTCCCCTCCCCCCAGCCCTTTTTTCCTTCCCACCGACAGCACAGGGAGACAAAACATGGTGTTTTAGTCAGTTTGTCACTTCTAAAAATCTTTCTTCAGTTTGCTTAGGGAGAGGAGTCTCTTCTGCTATGCCATGGGATCCTTCCCATAGGAGACAGTTCTTTGTGAACTTCTCCAATGCCATTCTAATTTTCACAAATAGCAGTCCTGCCCAAACCTGCTGCAATGTGAGTCCCTTCCACGGGCAAAACAGTCTTCCCACAACTGTTTTTTATGGGTCATTTAGCTCATGGGGTACAGTTTTTAAGGATGAGCTGTTCTAGTATAAAATCAAGGGTCCTCTTCCTCTATCTCTGGAAGCAAGGGTCCTCTTTCTCTCTTCAAGTTTGTCACTAGGTTATAGCTTTTCAGTATCCACATGCTCCAACGTGAGCACCTTTTTCTCATAAGCTGTGGGTAGACTTCTACATCCCCCCATGCACTTCATGAATTAAAGGGAAACAGTTTGTTGTTTTATAGTCCTCACCACGGCTTGTAGATCAGCTCCGATGCCTGGAGCACCTCCTTCCCCCCTCCCTTCTTTTCACTGACCTTAGTGTCACCATGTTGTTCTCCTCACATGTCTTCACCTTTTCTTTTTCTCTGTCTTGGGAGAAAATTGGTCTCCAAAGGTTTGTTTGTTGTCAAGTTCCCTCACCTGCTGGCCACATGGTCCCTGCTGGCACCATGCAGGCAGTGCCGGCCGCCAGCTCCATTCAGTGCCTTTTTTAATGCGCG
>NW_005055325.1:9892-13259 GCF_000277835.1 Geospiza fortis
GGGCCCCGCCTCGGCCACATGGGTGCTCCCAGCACTGATCTTGGCCATGTGGCTGCTCATGGCACTGGGATGCCCCCCCTGGCGGAATGACCTCGGCTGAGAAGGGCTCCGGCAGCCATTCAGGGAAGGGGCCTGGCAGCCCCCTTGCCACCCTTCAGAGGGAAGGAAGAAAGAGAGATTGCGTGCTTTTTTTTTCATTCTTAAATATGTCATCACAGAGGTGTTACAAACTTCTCTAATTGGGCCAGCCAATATGTCCATCGTCAGAGCTTTCAGGGATTGGCTCTGCTGGACATAAAAGTTTCAAGGAACTTTTCTCTCAGAAGCAACCTCTGTGTCTTTCTCCACCCCAGATAAAAGCCAGGTTGTGTTAAACTAACACACCCTTTCAAAGAAGTAAAAAAATATGAGAACATTTTAATCTCCTGCTCATATAACATTTCTTGATAGTTCTGCATTTCTAATTCTAACCCTATGGGTGATTTGCAGAAAAAAACTCCACAACTTGTAAAAGTTGTAATGCCAGTATGATTTATTTCAGTGCCAGACGCATGCAGGATAGCTCCCCCAAAGGACATGCGCACCCCCGAGAATTCCCGAGTATATTTTATCCCTTAACTTGTTGCATATGCATAAAGTTTCACGATAGGTTCATGCATATACATTTCCTAGCCCCGTTTCGTATTAAAACTGTCTTATCAGTTTTTATGAGTCTGCGCAGTTCTCCAGTAACGTCGCTGTAATGTCCGCTGTGCCTGAAACCCAGCTTCAGTTTTCTTTCCAAGGTCGGTGGGACCCCTCCTTATCTCTCTTCAGCTTGGAAGCTTGCATTCCTTTCTAAGTAGCCTTGAATCTCCTCTGTTCTCTCTGCAGGCCTTTTGCGAGCACAGCAATTTAGCAGACTAAATAAGTTTAGCAGGCTATAGACTAAACAAGCTAAAACAGCACTCATCAGCTAAATCTAAAATTGGTTTCTACCCCAAGTTAAATTTCTAAACCCCTGCCTCAGGATTATTTCTCACTTTACAGTTAATAGTGAAAAATCTATAAAAATACTCAAATATCACAAGAGGATAAGTGAAAAGTTTGTGTTGTATGAATATAGATGCATCTAATAACAAGAGAAAGAATAGTTATTTCTCATTGTTTCTGTGAGAAGCAACCGCTCACTTTAGAAATTTTAAAAGGTTTTAAAAATCATTTTAGTGCTTTTCACTGTTCCTCTCCTTAAGAGATACTTGTAATTTTCATAGGACAATTATATTAATTACTAATATAATTTTCATTCTCTGTTCAAAATGTTACTTAAACAGTTATCTAAAGCATGTAGAGTAGTCTTGTGAGGCTTTCACTTGTCTTTCACAAAGTACAGTAACAGGGGAGTAGTGTTAGTCTATCAATATACGAGAATGAGTTCACACATTTATAAGTTCTAACAAGTCTACAGCAAAATTAAGGCAGGAGGTAAGAATATAAATAACAGCAGTTTGAATGGGTTGGTTTGTATCTCTGTTATAAGCTAAGTTGAACTCTACATATTGTACACAGGGAGTTAGGGGCTCCTCTGGTCAGTAGAGCTCAGTAGTGATACGTACACATTGACACACACAAACGTTTGTTTTCTCAGGTGAGTCAGCAGCCGGATGCACTGAGTTGTGCATCCAGAGCCATGTTTCTGGGCATGCTCAGTCCATGTCTGCACATAGAGGTATGTGCAGAAGTAGTACACACACACAGGTACTTGTTTATTGGTATAGAATCTTGGAGTACAGAGGTACTTGTTAGCAGCACACACTTGTACACACACACGGAGCTGTGCACGCTCTACTTGCACATGCTAGCACATGTGTGCCACAGAGACACTCACTTATGTACAGTCTCTACCAAGGCACATGCACTCACAAACACAAGACTTGCTTGTATGTAGAACTTGTGTACATTAACGCAAGTATATAAATCTGTGCACACTAATATGTGTAATGTCATCAACACACATATCTTACACAGGGCTATGCTCACACTTGTAGAGCCTGTGCACACTCACAAACACAGAGCTGTAGACAAACTTAGTCACACCTGAGAGGGGGTAATTTAACACACATGTATATAGTAATGCACATAACACGTGTACACCTTGGTACTTGTGTGTGCACCCAGTGTCGTGCACACTGGCACACACAGGTATTGTATGTGTAGACTTACACACCTTGGTACTCATGTCCCCATAGATACACACTGGCATATACGTGTAAAACACTCCCCAGAGCTCTTCTGAAAAGAGAGTAGTAGGACATTTGTACTGCTTGTTACCACCTTGCCACTTCTAGGTAGTATTTTACTCTCTGTGCCTTTGGGGTGGGATCAGACAGTGTTGTTTTAAAGGAAAGGTTAAAGAAAGACTGTGTTGGATTTTTGCTTCCTGCCTCTTACCTTACAATGGCAGGAGGGGACAAAACTGAGGACATTTTTGTTGTTTCGTCTTTCCTAGAGGCTTAATCAGCACAAAGGGAAGGTCGTTTATTTAGATTGTGGAGATTTGGACAAGTACTTCTCTTGCAGAGAACAATTTTAGCCTAACAAGTATATAAAAAAAATTGGCCTATCTTCCTTATAAGGAAAAGAGGTTTCTCCTTTGAAATGAATACAAGCTAGAAACAGAGAGAAAGGCACTGAAAAGAGAGAGAACAAGGCATAGCACTGGCTGTCCTCTGTTCTCAGAATGATGAAAGAAAATGCTGAGACACTTTCCAGTAGATGAGACTGAAGGCTTTGAAATGAAGGGGTGCTAAATTTTCAAATTCTCGTGTTCCCATGGGATATATTAATATGTCTCATCCTGTGCCTCTGTTCTTTTAAGGCTAAGTATAGATTTATTGCATCTTCTCTGAAGAGGGCAATACAAAAACCAAACCCAAGTCTCCTTCCCCCAGCTGCTTAAATAAGAAGCTATCTTTCCTCTCTTGTTAGGCAAAATGCAAGAGGATTTCTGATATAATGAACGGCATTTAGAAATACAATACAAAAATTCATATTAAACTAGTTTCTGAATTGCCCAAATTATTCAATAAAATCAGGCAGCGTATCAAACTTCCCACACAGAAAGAACAGCTCAGCTCTTTCTGATATCATTAAGATGTCACGTCATTAACAACATTTTTGTGCAAAGTTTCCACAAGGTATTTGGAAACTGCTTTATCTGGAAGACTTTGTAAGTTTGTAAATGAAGTAATTTCAAATGCACTAATGAATGCAGAATGTTAGTAGAGGTTTCCTAACTTATCTCATAACTTTAATTTCAATTGGATCTGCATACAAAACTGTCGCTGTTGAGTAAGAAAGTGGCACAGACTCCAAGCAGGCTGATTTG
>NW_005055326.1:0-3107 GCF_000277835.1 Geospiza fortis
CTCTGCTTTCGGAGTAGCCGGAGGCGGGGGGGACTTTAGGACCTAGGAGATGTGTGGCATGCAGGCTGCATTCCTCCCGGTGCTCATCAGTGTCATTAGCATTTGAAAAGGAAATGTCTGATACTGGCATTAAAATTTTTTCTCTGTTAGATTTTTCAATGATTTTAGTTATTATATGGAATAAAGGCAAATACTTAGTTGCAGTAAAGTCCTGGTTAATTTGTGAGTTATATATTTTGCTGCCAATTCTATCCCAAAACGAATTTTCAGTGATAATTTCCTTATCAGTTTCAGGGAATTGCAAAATAATCCATTTTACAAATTTTTTAAGGTTATTTTTTGAGAGCTTGCCATTGGAAAATGAAAAGTTGTTAGCAGATAAGATTTCTAAGATAATTAAGTATATCTCTCTCTCGATTTTAGTTCATTTTAAGGTGCTACAAATTGAGCCCATGTTAAATTAGTCCTTCCAGCAGAAAAAATGTGCAAAGAAAGAAAAAAACGAAAAAAAAATTTAAGAACCAGAAAGAATGCACGCAGTAATACTTACACTTTATCAGCTAGCTTGGGGTCCAATATCTGCTGGGAGGCGTCTGCTTGCCCGTCAGTTCTCCTCGGAACTTTTTGTCGTTCAGATGTAAATTTTGAGTGTTGAACTGACACCTCCTGGGGGGAGTTTCTTCTAAAACGAAGAAGGCTCTTCACAGGAGGAGCAGCGTCCAGACGGCAGGTACAGAAACCCCGGGCTGAGGCTCTGCTGCTCGGTCGACGAATTTTGCCTCCAGTGGGGGGGTTGATCGGGTCAGGCGCCACTATAATAAAGTCTCTGTCCTGGCTCTATTCTCAAGCAGTGCAAGATAGCTCGGGAGTCCTGTCCCCAGGGAGACAGGGTGCCCGAATGCCAGGCTTAGCTCGAGGCCAATGCCGCGGGGCTACCCTCTAGCAAGCATGGTAATTACCAGCTCTTATAGCAATTGCAAGCTCTTAGGATTTCAGCTCTTGCTTGCTAGGTAGGGGTGCTCCCGGGCTGAGGCTGCAGCAGACGGCGGAGAGAGGAGAAGGAGAGGCGCTGGCTGGTTCCACAGAGATGGCTTTATTGGGGAGGTCTGCGAAGGGTCCCAGCGACAGCTCTTCTTCTGCTGAGTGGGCTAAAATATGCCCCTTTTATATGTTTAAGGGGGATCCAGATTTGACCAATAGTAAGGGTTAAAGTAACATGGCTTATAAGGTTACAGAGATAGGCTTTGGAGCGGGGGTCAGGGAGACAGGAACTTATGTTGCTGTCTCAGCATTCCTATTATTCAGTTCTCCATGGTGCTTTACCTATGTCCATGGAGTTTACTACAGTGAGGGGATGTGAGGGGCCATGAGGGGCTGTGAGGGCCCATGAGGGTCTGTGAGGAGACATGAGGGGCCATGAGGGGCTGTGAGGGGCCATGAGTGGCTGTGAGGGGCTGTGAGGGGCTATCAGTCATGAGGCGCCATGAAGGGCCTTGAGGGGCCATGAGGGGCCATGGGGAACTTGAAGAGGTTGTAAGGGCCTGTGAGGGGCTGTGGGAGCCCAGGCCCCTCATGGAACCAAGGGTCCATTGTGACACTGTGAAACCAGGGAGATCATTGTTGACAGTACAGAACCTCATGGAACCAAGGAGCCATTGAGGCCCAGCAGGGCCTTGTGGAACCAAAGGGAGCATGGTGACACTATGGAACCTCATGGTACCACAGGTCCATTGTTACACAGCGGCCACAGCAGGGCTGCAGAACCAAGGAGACCATTGTGACACTGCACAACTGTGGAAACCTGTGAGTCTACCAGGGAAAAGGCAGTAGCAATGCCCTGGACAGACATACCGCAGGCTCCGGGCACTCCTCACAGCTCAGGGTGAGGAAAGAGGATTCCCCCATGGCACTCTGCAGCACTATGTTACTTTGTCCCAGTTCTGTCCTGCCCATTGGCCTGTTGGCCTTTCCTACTCCTTTTACTCTGATATGTTCATGTTCTGGCGAGTTCTCCCTTCCCTGTCTCCGCATTGGCGTGTCACCCTGCCCATCCACCCTGGCATTCCCTATTAGTCCCTTCCCTGTGTACCGCCCCTGAGCCCTCAGACCATTGGATCCCTGGTGCTCTCCTTCACCCCCTCTTTGCCTGTATTTATACCCTGGACACTCCTTTGTCTTTGTCTTTGGCCCCTGGACGCTTTCAGTATTTCTCTCTGTGTGTGTGTGTGTGTGTGTGTGTGTGTGTGTCTGTGGGCTGGTGCTCTCGTGATTCCTACCCATTGGCACAAGACACTCTCAGGGAAAGCTGTGTCCAGACCACCTCAGACTGCAAAAATAACTCCTTTTTTTCATTTACTTTGTGGTGTGAATGAACCATTCTGTCTAATCATGACCAGAATCAATCAGAGCTGTATTTCTAGAAATATATCTGGTATTCCATCATTAATCCTGTTGGACAAATTGCATTAAAATTCAATTCCACCTGTCCAATGATTTGCACCTGTGTCAAAGTCTGGGGCTGGGATTGGATCCAGCCACTCGCAGTCTCCTCTCTGAGATGGAATTTTAGAAGTCCAGGGGTCCTGCAGGGTTTTTGGGGTTCTATGGTGGCTGCTGTGTGCCATTTCTCCATCTCATGACTCAGCAGGAGTTTCTCCAAGAAAGAAACAAAGCTTTTGCCTGAAGCTCCCACTGTGCCCATGACAGGAACCCCTGTGAGTGTCTGGGACATCCCAGCTCATTGGCAGCCTGGGGACTCCTGGGATGTCACCGTGGAGCCCCCGTGAGTGCCTGTGACAGATCGGTGCCTTTGCAGCCCAAGGTGCCCTGGGATGTCACCATGGAATGGCTGTGACTGCCTCTGATTACCATCCCCAGAAAGCCCTGGGAGGTCTCCATGGAGCCCCTGTCTCTGTATGTGACATTCCAGCTCTGGAGCAGCCTGGAGAGTCTTGGAATGTCCCCATGGAACCCCTCTGAGTGCCTGTGACAAATCTGATCCTTAGCAGGACACCCATCACCAAGCCCCTGTTGCTATGATCAGTTTCCATGGCAACCATCATCAGGACCCTGTTGCTATAGTCAGTTTCCATGGCAACCATCACCAG
>NW_005055326.1:3126-12229 GCF_000277835.1 Geospiza fortis
GCTGAGCTGGGAGGGACCCATCAGGATCCTCGAGTCCAACTGCTGGCCCTGCACAGGACACCCCAACAATGCCAGCCTGGGCCTGGCAGAGCTGTCCAAACGCTGCTGGAGCTCAGAGAGCCCTGGAGCTGGGACCCTTCCCTGGGGAGCCTGGGCAGGGCCCCAGCAGACTCTGGGCAAAAACCTTTTCCTGACATCCAACCTGAGCCTGCCGCAACTCAGCTGCAGCCGTTCCCTCCACTCCTGTCCCTGGGCACCAGAGGGAAGAGGTTCCCACAGCCCCAGCCAGGGACCCGCTCCCAAAGCTGTTGCCATGGCTACCAGGGCGGGGACCAGCTGGGATGCTTGGTTTCCATGGGCTGGGGTTCAGGAATGGGATTCCCCAATTTCCTGCTGCCGCTAAAACCGGGCTGCCCTCGCTGCCCTCTCGCCTCCCATGGAAAGCACAAAAGGCAAAGATCTGGGGCTGGGATAAGAACAATTTATTGGGAACAGCAACGAGGTAAGGAACAAATGGAACAAAAACAATATTGGTAACAGAAGGGATAAGAAAAAGGGAAAACTACAACACAAGTGACTGTCTCTCCCCAGCCACAATTTCTCCTTGCCTGGAAAGGACATCCTTCTCCCTGAGGAGAGAAAGAGTCTCTTTGCTGCCCCTGGCAATGACCTGAGGTGGGAGTTAATGTAATGTCACAGCCATGGCCAGACCCTCATGTTCTTCAGTCTGACAATACATCATTGGTAGGGGCAGAAAAAGGGACAGGTGTCTTCCCAGCATGGATCATCGGGAACATGGATCACCAGGGCTCATCCCAACGTGGGTCCTCCAATGGGTGATGGAGTTGGAGCAGTGAACGAAGCTTCTCCTGCAGTTGGGGCATTTGCAGGGCTTCCCTTACTGGTGGATCCATGGGTGTCTGGTCAAGTGAGAGCTACTGGTGAAGCTCTTCCCACACTGGGGACACTCGTAGGGCCTCTGCCCTGTGTGGATGCGCCGGTGGGTGACGAGAGTGGATTTGCGGTTGAAGCCCTTCCCGCACTCAGGGCAGCAGAAGGGCCTCTCCTCTGAGTGAATCCGCTCGTGCTGGAGAAGATTGCAGCTGGTCTGAAACCTCTTCCTACACTGGGTGCACTCGTAGGGCTTCTCCCCAGTGTGGATGCGTTGGTGGATGATGAGGGCGGATCTGCGGCTGAAGCCCTACCCACACTCCCCACACTTGTAGGGCCATTCCCCAGTGTGGATCATCTGGTGGCTGATCAGGGTGCTGCTATGCCTGAAGCTCTTCCCACACTCCAAGCACTTGTGGGGCTTCTCCCCATCATGAAGCTGCCCATGGGTCACCAGCTCTGAGCTCTGGCTGAAGCTCTGTCCACCTTCCTGGCCCAGACTGGTTCTTTCTTCCTCAGAGTCCCCTGGGCTGGATTTGGAGCTCCTCCTCCTGTGGGGTCTCTGGGGATTTTCCTCCCTGTTGGATTCCGGTGCCATGGAGACACTCAAAACAGCCTCTTCCATAAGGTTCTGCTTTGGGGATTTTTCCTCCCTGGTTTCCATCCTCAGCTCCTTCCCTGGGAGAGGAAAGACAAGGACAGGATGAGATTTGCCTCCGTGCCAGAGGGAAGGGGAAGGAGATCCCCCCCAGTGCATCCCCGGCAGGACGGGGTTGGCAGCAGGGTTGTCCTGCAGCCAGGGACTGTGCTGGGCTGGGAGATGGAGCAGGAGAGAGGGGGAAAGGGGCACTGACTTCCTCCTCACCTGCCTGGGTATCCCAGGGCCCCTTCCTTTTCCTCACAGCCCCCTCCTCCATCTGGCAAAGGTTTGGGAATGGGAAATTCTGTTTTGGGAGGATAACAAGGGATAAGCACGTTGAGTTTTGTACTGGTTTGATGGAAAACTTTCGGAAGATTCTAAGTCAGAATTCCAATTTAATAAGAAAATTTAGATCAAGGCAATGATACAGAAACACTGACTTTAACTGACAGAATCAGAATATAACCTGACACCCTGTTGGTCAGGGTGGTGGCAGCAGTCCCATTAAATGGTGGCTGCAGTCCTGTTGGAGGGATGAACGTGATTCTGTCAAAGCAGCGATCCTGTAGAAGGGTTTGGTCTTCCTCTGAAGGTCCAGTGGTGGTTCTGGAGCTCTTGTCCTCTGGGAATCCAGCAGGCAAGCTGCTCCTGGTGTTGCAAGGCTCAGCTTATATCCAGGTAGGAATGCTTGGATCCTCCCCCTGGGCGGAGCATCCCACAATGGGATGATGGAATTTCCACCCCCCTTACCCAAACTGGCTCAGGTGTAAAACCCCCACCCCGGGAAGGCCACACACACAGGGGACAATGTCACACTTGCCCTGCTCCAGGGGAAGTCTCTGTCCCTGTCACTCCCTTGCTCTCCCCCCCTTTTCTCTTTCTTTCCATCTCTCTCTCTACCTCACATTTACTGTTCAATAAAACCCACTTTGGATTTGGTCTCGTTAGCACCTTAATTGGAGCAGAGGCATCTCTCTAACAATTCGGGTAACCAGACTGTGACATTATTTTGGCACAGTGAGTTCAGGGCACTGTTGTCTGATCCCAGGTGCCTTTGACAACAACATGGTTCCCTCCTCTGAGGAGGTTGTGGTTTTTTCTGAAAGAACTCTTGGAAACTTGGACACAGTCCCTCCTTCCTCCTGTGGAACTTATTGGAGAACTGATGAGGAAAATGGCTGTTGTGGATGGCCAGTGTAAAGAAAATATTTTGTCCTTCCTTGAAAAGTTTGTTAAAATCACTGGAGGAAAGAGAGCAAATGTTACCAGCGAGACTGACAAGGTTCATTCACCCCACGGTGAGGAACACAAGGCTGCTAAAAGTCCTACAAGAAGCCCAGCTCAAGTAGCTAAATTCCCAAATAACTCCAGCCAGGGGCCTCCAGGAGAGTGTTCGGAGCTGGCAGATCCCAGACTCCAGCCCCAGATCTCTCCGGGCTCCCTAAGAGGAGCTGTTTCCGGGGTAGAGGAGGCACGATCGCCCCTTGGGAGGGTCCCGGGGGGTCCACGCAGGGATGGCCCAGTACCGATGGGACAGGACATTGGTTTTGGGGATCCCCGTGAGAGCCGGGGCTGTGGAATGGGGGACCCATAGGGTGGGGAGAGGGGAAGGGGCGATACTGGAGATGGGGGACCCCCGGCAGCCCGGAGACGAGGTGGGGACAGGACCCCCTGACCCTGACACGGGTGTCCTGGGGTGACTTCATGATGCTCGTACCCCCATTGGTCTGTTTAGCCCAGAAATGAGTTCTGCACCTTTAAGGCCGGTTCTGAGAGCGAAGGGGAGGAGGAAGAAGTTGCAGTTTGTTTTCAGAAACTGCACTCCACATTCTGGCTCCTGGGTGGACACAGGGCGGGCCAGAGCTCTCCTTTGCTTTTAGTTAGTTTTTAGCTCCCTGAGGCAGAGACGTTCCCTGGACTGTAATTTTTCTTTTTCTTTGGAGCTGTTTAAACCTGCTCTAAACTGAACGCCCAGAACACCACCGGCAGCTCCCACCTGTGCCCCACCGAGCCTGGGCGGCAGCATTTCCAGTGCTGGAGGGACCGATAAGAGACTGATAAGAGACTGATAAGAGACTTTTAAGAGACTGAGTGAGCCGAGCTACAGCCCACGGAGGGACTTTTGGAGTTTGTCATCTATTTTGGAACAGCAGGAGGTTTTATTGCTTAATATTGTTCAATTTTTGTGCTTGTGAATGACTTGCCTGTTAAATAAAGATTTTTTCCACTTTTCTCCAAGGAAATATTTTCCCGAACTGGCTGAGGGTGGGGCTGCTGAATCTGCATTCTAGAGGAAACTCCTTTTGGAGGTTTTCAACCAAATTTGCCCTAAACCAGGAGAGGATGGTGGAAAGAAAGGGGAACCCCAAGTGGCTGGATTGAGGGGAGGCTGGAGAGGGGGAGACTGGGACCCTAAAACCTCCCAGAATCCATAAGCAGGATCCTGGAGAGGGGGGATCCCCAGAACCCGAGAGGGATGAGACTGGAAATGGGAAACTCCTGGTGGCTTTTTTTGATTCACTCTTGAATTTGGACATCATGTGACTTCTAGAGATGGACTTGGGTGGGAGGAATCCCCAAGCCAAGGCATTCACAGCTTGTTTTTCCCCACACCGGGATTTTTCCCAAACCTTCACACAGTGACATCCCCCCTCTCCTGCTCTGGGTGAGCTCAGTCCCAAACCTGACCCGGATCCTGGTCTCCATCTCACTCCATGTTTGTTCTGTATTTAATCACATCCCATTCCCAAACTCATCTAGCCCCAGACGTAATCTCAACCCCAGCCCTAAGGCCAATCCCATTTCTAGTCTTAACCCCAATCCCAGCTCGAATCCAAATCTCAGCCACAACTCCAACCCCAGTCCCAATTCCAGCCCCTTCCCAGAGACAAGGACGATCCCCCCAAGCCCCTCCCAAGCATCCCCCAGGGCGAGAGGCACAGAGACCCCTTGAGCATCCCTTGGGCAGTGCACAAAATAAACATGGCAGAAATCAAACTTAACTCTGCATAAAATACTTTGATGAATATTTGATTTTCCAACAAGTCACATGTGATGAAAACACAAACAAATCTCAAACATGAATAAACTGACAATAGAAGCAATTCTGTGGCAATTCCAAGTTTCATTGGTTCCTGCACAGCTCCAGATCGGCTGCTGGAAGGTTCCAATAAAAGAAATGAGGAAACTCAGCCCAATACCGATTCGTAAAAGGAAGGGAAAGCTCTGTGTAGCTGTCACAAAGGTGACAAGGATAAAGAGAAAAATGATTCTCACATTCTGCAAAGTCCCCAAGCCTCGTAATTAAGGAGTTATTCAGGAATTTAGCCACTTGAGCTGGGCTTCTTGTGGGACTTTTAGCAGCCTTGTGTTCCTCACCGTGGGGTGAATGAACCTTGTCAGTCTCGCTGGTAACATTTGCTCTCTTTCCTCCAGTGATTTTAACAAACTTTTCAAGGAAGGACAAAATATTTTCTTTACACTGGCCATCCACAACAGCCATTTTCCTCATCAGTTCTCCAATAAGTTCCACAGGAGGAAGGAGGGACTGTGTCCAAGTTTCCAAGAGTTCTTTCAGAAAAAACCACAACCTCCTCAGAGGAGGGAACCATGTTGTTGTCAAAGGCACCTGGGATCAGACAACAGTGCCCTGAACTCACTGTGCCAAAATAATGTCACAGTCTGGTTACCCGAATTGTTAGAGAGATGCCTCTGCTCCAATTAAGGTGCTAACGAGACCAAATCCAAAGTGGGTTTTATTGAACAGTAAATGTGAGGTAGAGAGAAATGGAAAGAGAGAGAAAAGGGGGGAACATCAAGGGAGTGACAGGGACAGAGACCTCCCCTGGGGCAGGCCAAGTGTGACTGGTGTTCACCCCCTGAGCAGGGATTACCCCACTGTTTCAGGTTGCAATGGAAGATGGAACCAAATGCATGTTTTCAATCCCCATCTTCATCAACTGCTATCAACAGGTGGGGCAGTGTTCTTTATCTCTTCCATGACTCAGCCCTGATAACGCCCTCCAGGGGAGATATCTTCTGTGAATGGGCCATTGAGTGTCTCTGCAGCACTGATAAAATTCCATCATCCCATTGTGGGATGCTCCGCCCAGGGGGAGGATCCAAGCATTCCTAGCTGGATATAAGCTGAGGCTGCAATGCAACACCAGGAGCAGCTTGCCTGCTGCATTCCCAGAGGACAAGAGCTCCATAACCACCACTGGACCTCCAGAGGAAGACCAGACCCTTCTGCAGGATCACTGCTTTGACAGAATCACGTTCATCCCTCCAACAGGACTGCAGCCACCCTGACCAACAGGGTGTCAGGTTATATTCCAATTCTGTCAGTTAAAGTCAGTGTTTCTGCATCATTGCCTTGATCTAAATTTTCTTATTAAATTGGAATTCTGGCTTTGATTCTCCCCCAGGATTGCCTTCAATCCAGTACAAAAGACAATGTGTGCACCCTTTGTTTTCTTCCCAGAACAGGATTTCCCATTCCCAAACCTTTGCCAGATGGAGGATGAGGCTGTGAAGAAGAGGAAGGAGCCCTGGGATACCCAGGCAGGTGAGGAGGAAGTCAGTGCCCCTTTCCCCCTCTCTCCTGCTCCATCTCCCCGCCCAGCACAGCCCCTGATTGCAGGAGAGCCCCACTGCCAACGCCGTCCTGCCGGGGATGCACTGGGGAGATCTCCTTCCCGTTCCCTGTGGCACGGAGGCAAATCCCATCCTCTCGTTGTCCTTCCTCCCCTAGAGAAGGAGCTGAGGATGGAGACCAGGGAGGACAAATCTCCCTGGCAGAACCTTGTGGAAGAAGCCATTTTGAGCAACTCTAGTGCACCGGATTCCAACAGGGAGGAAAATCCCCAGAGATCCCACAGGAGGAGGGGCTCCAAACCCAGCCCAGGGGACTCTGAGGAGGAAAGACCCACTCTCTGCCAGGAAGATGGGCAGAGCTTCAGCAAGAGCTCAGAGCTGGTGGTCCGTGAGCAGCTTCATGATGGGGAGAAGCCCCACAAGTGCTTGGAGTGTGGGAAGAGCTTCAGGCGGAGCAGCACCCTGATCCGCCACCAGATGATCCACACTGGGGAATGGCCCTACAAGTGTGGGGAGTGTGGGAAGGGCTTCAGCTGCAGCTCCCAGCTCATCACCCACCAACACACCCACACTGGGGAGAGGCCCTATGAGTGTGGGGAGTGTGGGAAGGGCTTCATCTGCAGTTCCCACCTCATCATCCACCAACGCATCCACACGAGGGAGAGGCCCTACGAGTGTCCCGAGTGCCAGAAGACGTTTCAGACCAGCTCCAATTACCTTCGCCACCAGCGGATTCACTCAGAGGAGAGGCCCTTCCGCTGCCCTGAGTGCGGGAAGGGCTTCAAGCGCAACTCCCATCTCATCATCCACCAGCGCATCCACACAGGGGAGAGGCCCTACGAGTGCCCCACCTGTGGCAAGAGGTTCCAGACCAGCACAAATCTTCGCCTGCATGAGCGGAGTCACACCCAGGAGACGCCCTTCCGCTGCCCTGATTGCGGGAAGGCCTTCAAGAAAAAATCCACCCTCATCACACACCAGCATATCCACCCTAGGGCGAGGCCCTATGAGTTCTCCGCATTATGGGAAGAGCTTGTCCATGAGCTCGGACTTGACCAGATACCAATGGAGTCCCCAGTAACGGAAGTTCTGCAAGTGCCCCAGCTGCAAGAAGAGCTTCAAGCCCAGCCCCAACTTCTTTCCCCATTGGAGGTCCCATGTTGGAAAGAACCCTGGTGATCCATGTTCCCCATGATCCATGCTGGGAAGACCCCTGTCCCTTTTCCTGCCCCTACCAATGACATGATGTGGGATGGAAAAACATGAGGGTCTGGCCACGGCCCTGTCATGACATTCACTCCCACCTCAGGTCATTGCCAGGGGCAGGAAAGGGACTCTGTCTTTCTCCTGAGGAGATGGGTGTCCTTTCCTGGTAGAAGGAAACACACTGCTGGAAAGAGCCAGTCAGTTTTGTTGTAGTTTTCCCTATAAACAGTTTTTCTTATCCCTTCTGTTTTCAATATTGTTTTTGTTCCTGTTTGTTCCTTATCTCGTTGCTGTTTCCAATAAATTGTTCTTATCCCAGCCCCAGATCTTTGCCTTTTGTGCTTTCCATGGGAGGCGGGAGGGCAGCGAGGGCAGCGCGGTTTTAGCGGGAGCAGGAAATTGGGGAATCCCATTCCTGAACCCCAGCCCATGGAAACCAAGCATCCCAGCTGGTCCCAGCCCTGGTGGCCATGGCAACAGCCTTGGGAGCGGGTCCCTGGCTGGGGCTGTGGGAACCTCTTCCCTCTGGTGCCCAGGGACAGGAGTGGAGGGAATCGCTGCAGCTGAGTTGCGGCAGGCTCAGGTTGGATGTCAGGAAAAGGTTTTTGCCCAGAGTCTGCTGGGGCCCTGCCCAGGCTCCCCAGGGAAGGGTCCCAGCTCCAGGGCTCTCTGAGCTCCAGCAGCGTTTGGACAGCGCTGCCAGGCCCAGGCTGGCATTGTTGGGCTGTCCTGTGCAGGGCCAGCAGTTGGACTGGAGGATCCTGATGGGTCCCTCCCAGCTCAGCCAGTTCTGTGGTTCTGGGATCCCATGAGCCTGGGGATGGGACTGCCAATGGTTGCCATGGCAACAGGCTCTGGCTGCAGGCCTGAGCTGGTGTCCATGGCGACCACCCCTGGGATGGGGTCTCCATGGAGCTGCTAAGGGACTGAGCATAGCAACAGGGGTCTGGTGATAGTTGCCATGGAAACTGACCATAGCAACAGGGTCCTGATGATGGTTGCCATGGAAACTGACCATAGCAACAGGGGCCTGGTGATGGTTGGCATGCAAACTGACCACAGCAACAGGGGCTGGGGGAGGTTGCCATGGAAACTGCGCAGAGCAATGGGTTCTGGTGATGGTTGCCTGCTAAGGACCTGAGTTGCCACAGGCACTCAGAGGGGTTCCATGGGAGTCGCCCTGATTTTTTAAGATTTTCTAAGATTTTGACATTCTTGTAGCAAACTTTCTCACACACTTGCTGTAAATAACCCATTGTTTTGCATTCCTTTATGGAGGAGGAGAAAGTTCATGGACTCTTGGTTTGTCCAGTGTCATTGGAGTGGTGACACTGTCACCCTCCAATCCACTGCCACTTTTGGAAAACTATAAATGTTGGAGTCAGAAAATAAATGTCCCTTTTTTTTCACCATGAGAACAGTGGTGTCTGCTTGTGTTCTTTGGTGTCCTACAGCAACACATGGGGACATTCCAAGACTCTCCAGGCTGCTCCAGAGCTGGAATGTCACATACAGAGACAGGGGCTCCATGGAGACCTCCCAGGGCTTTCTGGGGATGGTAAAGAGCCCTGTGCTCAGAGGCAGTCACAGCCATTCCATGGTGACATCCCAGGGCACCTTGGGCTGCAAAGGCACCGATCTGTCACAGGCACTCACGGGGGCTCCACAGTGACATCCCAGGAGTGCCCAGGCTGCCAAAGAGCCGGGATGTCCCAGACACTCACAGGGGTTCCTGTCATGGGCACAGTGGGAGCTTCAGGCAAAAGCTTT
>NW_005055326.1:12666-13257 GCF_000277835.1 Geospiza fortis
CCAGCACAGGGAAGGCCTCGGGCACAAGGGCAGGGTGCCGTGCTGGGAGCTCTGCCAGGGAGAGCCCAAGGCACCAAAGGCACCTTGGCAGCAGCAGCTGCTTGCAGGCCATGGCCAGAAGCCTCCCTTGGCAGCCCGGCCTGGTGGCCACCACTGCAGAGCTGCTGCCTCAGGGCTCATTCCTGGCTGGGCTCTGAAAAGCCACTGCTGCTCCAGGAGCCTGACTGGGAAGCCACTGGCCCCAGCACCTCGGGGACAAGATATTAATGACAAAACTCTTCATGCCAGCAGAGCCAAGGCAGGGGCAGAGGAAAGGGCAGAGCCAGGCCCAGGGGACAGGGCTGCCATGGTGATGGCTGTGAGGTCACTGCCCTGCAGCAGCCTGGCTGCCCTCAGCAGACATTCTGGCCAGAAGCCTTGTGAGGCACCCAGCACAGCAGAGAACCCACACTACAGGAATTCCATCCTTGGGGAGGGGATGGGGTTTCCCTATCTCAGGTTGCACAAAGGTCCTGCTCTTGGACATCTCCTGGGATGGCACATTCACTTCTCTGGAAAAATAGTTGCAGTTTTGTTCCACTCTCATAATTG
>NW_005055327.1:0-528 GCF_000277835.1 Geospiza fortis
AAAAAAGGGGGAAAATCAGGGGAAAAAGCAGAAATAAGGGAAAAAGGGGAAAATCAGGCAAAAAAAGAGGGAAAATGGGGAAAAGAGGGGAACAAAACGTGGAAAATCGGGTGAAAAAAATGGGAAAAATCAGGGAAAAGAAGGGGTAAAAGAGAGAAAAGGGGGGGAAGATCAGGGCAAAAAAAGGGGAAAAATCGGGGGAAAAAAGAGAAAAGGGGGGGAAGAGGGGAAAAAGGAGAAATCAGGGGGAAAAAGGGGAAAATCAGGGAAAGAAAAGGGGAAAAAGAGGGGAAAATCAAGGGAAGGAAAGGGGAAAAAGGGGAAAATCAGGGAAAGAAAAGGGGGAAAAGAGGGGAAAATCAGGGGAAGGAAAGGGGGAAAAGAGGGGAAAAGCAGGGGAAGGAAAGGGGGAAAAGAGGGGAAAATCAGGGGAAGGAAAAGGGGAAAATCGGGGGGAAAAGGGGTAAGAAGGGAAGCGGGCGGTGCCTCACCGGGAGGCGGCTCGGTGGGCGGGCGCCGAGGCTCCGG
>NW_005055327.1:1761-9400 GCF_000277835.1 Geospiza fortis
AAAATACAATAAAATAAAATACAATACAATACAATAAAAATAAAATAAAATAAATGTTGGGGGTTTGTGGTCAGAAATGGGGGTTTGGGGATGGAAATGTTGGGGTTTGGGGAGAATTTTGGGGTGAGAAAGTTGGGATTTGGGGATGGAAAGTTGGGATTTGGGGGGGGAAATGGGATTTTTGTGAGGGAATGGTGGGATTTGGGGGGATTTGGGGGAAAAACAGGGTTTTGAGGGCAAAAAGGTGGGATTTGGGAATGAAAATTTGGGATTTGAGGAGAAAAACGGGATTTTGGGGGTGAAAAGAGATTTGGGGGGAAAGAATGGAATTTTGGGGCTGAAAATTGGTGGGATTTGGGGGGGTTGGGGAGATTTGGGGGAAATTGGAGGGATTGGGGGATTTGGGAATGGAAATTTTGGGGGGGAATTGGGATTCAGGCTAAAAACGGGATTTGGAAATGAAAAATTGGCATTTGAGGGTACAATAGTGGGATTTTGAGGGGGGGGAAATGGGATTCAGAGTAAAAAATGTTAACTCGGTGGGAGGGGGGGGAATGTTGAGATTTGGGATAGAAAATTGCGGGATTTGGGTGAGAACGTTGGGGTTTGGGATGAAAACATTTGGATTTGAGGGAAAACGTTGGGGAAAATGTTGGGATTGGGGGTGGAAATGCTGGGATTCGAGACGAGAAAATCGGGATTGGGGGTGGAAATGCTGGGAATCTCACCTGGGGGGGCTGATTTTCCGGCCTTTCAGCCGCTTCTCCCGGAATTCCCGGCGCTGCCGGCGCGAGCGGCGGCCCTGGGGAAGCGGTTGGAGGTCAGGAAGGGATTTTTTTGGGGGCGTTTTCCAAGGGGAAATTCCCGGGTTTTTTTCCCGGTTTTTCCCTCACCGAGTACATGGCCTTCTCCTCCTCCAGGGCCTTGGCGTTTTTGATGGCTTCGGCCTCCTCCTTGTCCTTCCTCAGCATCCTTTTTCCAGGGGGGAAAAAAATTGGGATTAGGGCGGGGTGTTGGGGAGATGCCGAGTTCTGAGGAAAAGGGGGAGCCCTGAGATGGAATTGCAGGGGAAAATGGGATTTTTGGGGCGGAATTTCAGGGGAAAATGGGATTTTTAAGGTGAAATGTCAGGGAAATATGGGATTTTTCAAGGCAGAATCTCACGGAAAAATGGGATTTTTCAAGGCAGAATGTCAGGGAAAATTGGGATTTCCAGAAGAAAATGCTAAGGGAAAATTGAATTCCTGAGCCAAAATCCCAAGGAAAAATGGGATTTCCAGGAGAGAGAATCCCAAGGGAAAATACGATTTGCAGGAAAGAATCCCAAGGAAAAATGGGAATCCCAAGCCAAAATCCCAAGGAAAAATGAGATTCCTGAGCCAAAATCCCAAGGAAAAATGAGATTCCTGAGCCAAAATCCCAAGGAGAAATGAGATTTCCAAGCCAAAATGCCGTGGAAAAATGGGATTCCTGAGCCAAAATTCCAAGAAAAAATGGGATTTTCAGGAGAAAATCCTAAGGAAAAAGAGGATTCCTGAGCCAAAATCCCAAGGAAAAACATGAGCCCTCCACGGGGTGGTTTTGGGGTAGGATCCCAACTTTTCCCGAGTTTTTTCCGGGCCGTACCTGACGAAATCCCCCTCGGCCATGCCGTAGGTGGTGGCCTGCTTGTTCAGGTCGGCCACTTGCTCCTGGTTCAGCTCGTCCACGTCCACCTCCACGTCTGGAAAAACGCCGGGAAAATCCTGGAATTCCGCCCGGGAAGGAGCCCCGAATCCCGGCCGGAGGCCTCGGATCCGTTACCGATGTCCGGGATCACTTCGTCCTCGTCGGTGTTGGAATCTTCCTCAGAGTCCTCGTCGTCCCCGGCTCGTTTTTCCAGGGAATTCTCCAGCTCCTCCACCGTGCTGTCCTCGTAGGTGTAGCCTATGGAAGCCTTTTTTTCCGCCAGCCTGGGGAGGGTCGGGACACAAATCCCTCCAGGCCGCGGCCTCTCCCCTCAGGGAGGGAGGGAGGGAAGGCCGCGGGGCTGAGGGGGCCGGCCTGCGGGGCCCCGCCGAGGGAAAAGGGGAATTGTGAGGGGAAATTGTGAGGGAAAGTGGGAATTGTGAGGGGAATTGTGAGGGAAAGTGGGAATTGTGAGGGGAATTGTGAGGGAAAGTGAGAATTGTGAGGGGAATTGTGAGGGAAAGTGGGAATTGTGAGGGGAAATTGTGAGGGAAAGTGAGAATTGTGAGGAAAAATGGGAATTGTGAGGGGGAATTGTGAGGGAAAGTGGGAATTGTGAGGGGGAATCATGAGGGAAAGGGGGAGCCCTGAGGGGGAATTGTGAGGGGAATTGTGAGGGAAATTGTGAGGGAAAGTGGGAATTGTGAGGGAAAATGGGAATTGTGAGGGGAATTGTGAGGGAAAGTGGGAATTGTGAGGGGAAATTGTGAGGGAAAGTGGGAATTCTGAGGGGAATTGTAAAGGAAAGTGGGAATTGTGAAGGGAATTGTAAAGCAAAGTGAGAATTGTGAGGAAAAATGGGAATTGTGAGGGAAAGTGGGAATTGTGAGGGAAAATTGTGAGGGAAAGTGGGAATTCTGAGGGGAATTGTAAAGGAAAGTGGGAATTGTGAAGGGAATTGTAAAGCAAAGTGAGAATTGTGAGGAAAAATGGGAATTGTGAGGGAAAGTGGGAATTGTGAGGGAAAATTGTGAGGGAAAGTGGGAATTCTGAGGGGAATTGTAAAGGAAAGTGGGAATTGTGAAGGGAATTGTAAAGCAAAGTGAGAATTGTGAGGAAAAATGGGAATTGTGAGGGAAAGTGGGAATTGTGAGGGGAAATTGTGAGGGAAAAGAGGAATTGTGAGGGAAATTGTGAGGGAAAAGGGGAATTGTGAGGGGAAATTGTAAAGGAAAGTGGGAATTGTGAAGGGAATTGTAAAGGAAAGTGAGAATTGTGAGGAAAAATGGGAATTGTGAGGGGGAATCGTGAGGGGAAATTGTGAAGGAAAATGGGAATTCTGAGGGGAATTGTGAGGGAAAGTGGGAATTGTGAGGGGGAATCATGAGGGAAAGGGGGAGCCCTGAGGGGGAATTGTGAGGGAAAATCGTGAGGGAAAGTAGGAGCCCTGAGGGGGAATTGTGAGGGAAAATGGGAATTCTGAGGGGAATTATGAGGGAAAATGGGAATTCTGAGGGAAAATGGGAATTCTGAGGGGAATTGTGAGGGAAAATGGGTGCCCTGAGGGGGAATTGTGAGGGGAAATTGCGAAGGAAAATGGGAATTCTGAGGGGAATTGTGACGGAAAATGGGAATTGTGAGGGAAAATGGGAATTGTGAGGGGGATTGTGAGAGAAAATGGGAATTGTGAGGGAAAATAGGCGCCCTGAGGGGGAATCGTGAGGGAAATCACGAGGGAAAATGGGAATCGTGAGGGGGAATTGTGAGGGGAATTGTGAAGGAAAAGGAAAATTGTGAGGGAAATCGTGAGGGGAAATGAGAATTGTGAGGGAAAATGGGAATTCTGAGGGAAAATGGGAATTCTGAGGGGGAATTTGGTGGGAAAATGTGAATTCTGATGGAAAATGCAAATTGTGAGGGAAAATGAGAATTCTGACAGGGAATTGTGAGGGAAAATGAGAAATCTGAAGGAAAATGGGAAATCTGAGGGGGAATTCTGAGGGAAAACGGGAATCCCAAGGCAGAACCCCCCAGGGAAAACCAGAAGCCCTTCCCAGGATAGTTTTGGGGGAGATTCCAGCAAAGCAGTGAGGGTAA
Organism: Geospiza fortis; assembly: GCF_000277835.1. Classification (NCBI taxonomy): domain Eukaryota; kingdom Metazoa; phylum Chordata; class Aves; order Passeriformes; family Thraupidae; genus Geospiza; species Geospiza fortis. Next base: position 5,527 of record NW_005055327.1, read on the forward strand.
AACTGGGACTGGGGGAATTATCCCAGAATTAGGATCATTCCCGAGGGTGTGGGGGTGCATTCCCAGCCAGAATTCCCAGGAACTCTGACTTTTTTTTTCCCTCACTTTTTCTTCTCATCCTCGTTGGGTTTCTGCAGGCCCCCGTAGAGCTCGTCGATGTAGATCTGGTACAGGCACTGCTCCTCTGAGACTGGGATTGGGAATTTTGGGATCAAATCATTCCCTGAATCCCTCGGGAACCACCCCCAGGGGATCCAGAGGGGTCAGAATTCCCAAAAAAACAGGAGAAAAGAGACTCACTGCCGGCAAAGTCGTTCTGCACCAGGCCCCGGTACCGCTCGTAGTTGCATTTGCGCTCGTCCGACTCCTGCTCCGGTGAGCTGCAAAAACGGGAATTCTGAGGGGATTTTGGGATCAAAATGGGAATTTGGGGGGTTCAAGGTGGATTTTGGGCTCCCAAGGTGGATTTTGGGGGGAAAAATAGGATTTGGGGGAAAAAAAGATGGATTATGAGGGCCTCCCCCCTCACAGTTGTGTTTGCGCTCCTCCGATTCCTGCTCCGGTGAGCTGGAAAAAGGGGAATTCTGAGGGGATTTTGGGATCAAAATGGGGATTTTGGGGGGTTCAAGGTGGATTTTGGGCTCCCAAGTTGGATTTGGCGGGGAAAAAATAGGATTTTGGGGGAAAAAAGATGGATTATGAGAGCCTCCCCCCTCACAGCTGTGTTTGCGCTCCTCCGATTCCTGCTCCGGTGAGCTGGAAAAACGGGAATTCTGAGGGGATTTTGGGATCAAAATGGGCGTTTTGGGGATTAAAGATGGATTTTAGGGATCAAATAAACATTTTGTGCTAAAAAAAGCTGGATTTGGGGGGAAAAAGGTCGATTTTTAGGGATCTTCCCACTCACAGTTACATTTGTATTCTTCTGATTCTTCCTCTGGTGAGTTGGAAAAATGGGAATTCTGAGGGGATTTTAGGATCAAAATGGGCGTTTTGGGGCTCAAAGTGAGATTTTGATGATCCAATGTGGATTTTATGGGTTCAAAGTAGGATTTGGAGGGTCCAAAAAGGGATTTTGTGCTAAAAAATGAGGGATTTTATGGCTCCAAAGGGGGATTTTGGCAGACCCAACGTGGATTTTTGGGATCGAAACAGGGAACATTGGGCTCAAAGATGAATTTTGGGGATCCAAAGATGAATTTCATGGCTCCCAAGTGGAATTTCAGGGGATTTTCCAAGATCAAATGCAGATTTTGGGCTCAAAACATGGATTCAGTACTCTCCCACCCAGCCCTGGTGGGATCCCAGCCCCGAAACCGTGGGGAATTCCTCAGGAAGTTTTTGGGGAATTTTTTGGGCATCTTACAGGAATTTTGGGGGTAATTTTATGGGAATTTTTTGGGAATCTTACAGGAATTTTGGGGGTAATTTTATGGGAATTTTTTGGGGAATCTTGGGGAATTTTTTTGGGAATCTTACGGGATTTTTTGGGGGAATCTTATGGGAATTTTTGGGGGAATCTTATGGGAAATTTTTTGGGACTCTTCCGGGTATTTCTTGGGGAATCTTATGAGATTTTTTTGGGGAATCTTATGGGAATTTTTGGGGGAATCTTATGGGAAATTTTTTGGGAAATCTTATGGGAATTTTTTGGGACTCTTCCAGGTATTTCTTGGGGAATCTTACAGGAATTATTTTGGGAATCTTACAGGAGTTTTTTGGGGAATCTTGCAGGAATTTTTTTGGGACTCTTGCACAAGTTTTTTGAGAATCTTATGGGAAATTTTTTGCAAATCTTATGGGAATTTTTTGGGGGAATCTTATAGGAATTATTTAGGAATCTTATGGGAATGTTTTGGGAATCTTACGTGGGGCTGAGCAGGCTCGGGGTGTACATGGGGATGAAATCCAGGTGAGCACGGACGTCGAACCTGTCGATCATGTTGTTGGTGTCCCCCTGCCAGGGCATCCTGCCGGGAAAAACGGAGCTTTGGGAACGGGAAAAATCCTGGAATTCTCACCCAAAACGGTCAGAATTCCCCCCTGTCCTTCAGCAAAAAAAAACGGGAAAAGTGGTTCCCCCAAAAAGCTGAATTTTCTTTGGGTTGATGAAGTACAAACAAGTTAAATTTCATTTTAGGGATTTATCAAACCCTGGGGATGATTCCAGAGTCGCAATTTTCTCCCTGGAAGGAGCAGAATTTCCCTCTTTCCACCAGAAAAAAAATAAGGGGAGTGGTGATTCCAATAAAAATCTGAATTCTGCCCAGATTTGTCTAAAACCACTCAAATTCCACCCCCTGGGAAATCCCGAATTTCTCCATCCCTGGGGGGTGATCCCAGGAATATTCCAGAAATAATTTCATGGAATTTAACCCTGAAATGAGCAAAATGCCTTCAGAAAAAATGGGAATGGCAGCTCCAAATCTTCCCGGATTTGCCCAAAACCGCCCAAATTCCACCCCCTGGGAAATCCCGGATTTCTCCATCCCTGGGGGGTGATTCAAGGAATATTCCAGAAATAATTCCATGGAATTTAACCCTGAAATGAGCAAAATTCCTTCAGAAAAAAATGGGAATGGCAGCTCCAAATCTTCCCGGATTTGCCCAAAACCGCCCAAATTCCACCCCCTGGGAAATCCCGGATTTCTCCATCCCTGGGGGGGGTGATCTGAGGAATATTCCAGAAATAATTCCATGGAATTTAACCCTGAAATGAGCAAAATTCCCCCCTTTCCCATCACTAAAAAACAAGAACAGCAGCTCCAAATCCTCCCGGATTTGCCCAAAACCGCCCAAATTCCACCCCCTGGGAAATCCCGGATTTCTCCATCCCTGGGGGGTGATTCAAGGAATATTCCAGAAATAATTCCATGGAATTTAACCCTGAAATGAGCAAAATTCCCCCCTTTCCCATCACTAAAAAACAAGAACAGCAGCTCCAAATCCTCCCGGATTTGCCCAAAACCGCCCAAATTCCACCCCCTGGGAAATCCCGGATTTCTCCACCCCTGGCGGGCGATCCCAGGAATATTCCAGAAATAATTCCATGGAATTTAACCCTGAAATGAGCAAAATTCCTGCAGCAAACGTGGGAATGGCAGCTCCAAATCCTCCCGGATTTGCCCAAAACCGCCCAAATTCCACCCCCTGGGAAATGCCGAATTTCTCCATCCCTGGTGGGCGATTCCAGGAACATTCCAGAATCAATCCCAGGGAATTCCGGGTGGGAATTCCCGAGGCTCACATGTTGACGGGGCTCTCGGCCGCCAGGGCCACGGCGGAGTCCAGGTGCACCTTGCAGGCCCGGCCGTGCACCTGCAGGAACTGCGCCGGGTCCTTTTTCTGGGAAAAACGGGAAAAATCCCCAATTAGGGACGGGGGAATTCCCAGGAAAATCCTGGAATTAGGGATGGGAGAAAGGTGGGAATTATGGGGAGAATTCCCGGGAAAAATCTGGAATTAGGGATGGGGGAAAGGTGGGAATTAGGGGGAGAATTATTGGGAAAAATCTGGAATTAGGGATGGGGGAAAGGTGGGAATTAAGGGGAGAATTATTGGGAAAAATCTGGAATTAGGGATGGGGAAAAGTGGGGGAGAATTCCCAGGAAAAATGGGAATATTGGCCTCCAAACTGGTTCTGGGCGTCCCGAACTGGTTCAGGACACCCCAAACTGGTTCAGGACCCCCCAAACTGGTTCTGGGTGCCCCAAACTGGTTCAGAACCCCCCAAACCGGTTCTGATTCCCCCCAAACCGGTTCGGGACCCCCCAAACTGGTTCAGAACCCCCCCAGACTGGTTCTGGGTGCCCCAAACTGGTTCTGGGTGCCCCAAACTGGTTCTGGGTCCCCCCAAACTGGTTCAGAACCCCCC
>NW_005055327.1:9731-11552 GCF_000277835.1 Geospiza fortis
GGGTTAATTAAGGGGGGAATTGGGGATTGATTAATGGGGGAAATTGGGGATTAATTAAGGGGGAAAACATAGTTAATTAACGAGGGAATTGGGGATTAATTAAGGGGAGATTGGGGATTAATTAAGGGGGAAATATAGTTAATTAAGGGGGGAATTGGGGATTAATTAAAGGGAGATTGGAGATTAATTAAGGGGGGAATTGGGGATTAATTAAAGGGAGATTGGAGATTAATTAAGGGGGGAATTGGGGATTAATTAAAGGGAGATTGGAGATTAATTAAGGGGGGAATTGGGGATTGATTAAGGGGGAAATTGGGGATTAATTAAGGGGGAAAACATAGTTAATTAACAAGGGAATTGGGGATTAATTAAGGGGAATTTGGGGATTGATTAAGGGGGAAATTGGGGATTGATTAAAGGGGAAATTTGGGTTAATTAAGGGGGGAATTGGGGATTGATTAAGGGGGAAATTGGGGATTAATTAAGGGGGAAAACATAGTTAATTAACAAGGGAATTGGGGATTAATTAAGGGGAATTTGGGGATTGATTAAGGGGGAAATTGGGGATTGATTAAAGGGGAAATTTGGGTTAATTAAGGGGGGAATTGGGGATTGATTAAGGGAAATTTGGGGATTAATTAAGGGGGAAAATATAGTTAATTAAGGGGGGAAATGGGGATTAATTAAAGGGGAAATTTGGGTTAATTAAGCGGGAAATTGGGGATTAATTAACAGGGAATTTGGGGATAAAAATTGAGAATTAAGAGGGAATTGGGGATTGGTAAAGAAGGAAATTAGGGCTTAATTAAAGAGGAATTGGGGATTAATGATTGGGGAATTGGGGTTAATTAAAAGGGGGATTGGGGATTAATTAAGGTGGAAGTTGGGGATTAATTAAGGGGGAAATTGGGGATTAATTAAGGGGGAAATTGGAGTTAATTAACGAGGGAATTGGGGATTAATTAAGGGGAATTTGGGGATTGATTAAGGGGGGAATTGGGGATTAATTAAGGGGGAAATTTGGGTTAATTAAGGGGGGAATTGGGGATTGATTAATGGGGGAAATTGGGGATTAATTAAGGGGGAAAACAGTTAATTAACGAGGGAATTGGGGATTAATTAAGGGGAATTTGGGGATTGATTAAGGGGGAAATTGGGGATTGATTAAAGGGGAAATTTGGGTTAATTAAGGGGGGAATTGGGGATTGATTAAGGGAAATTTGGGGATTAATTAAGGGGGAAAATATAGTTAATTAAGGGGGGAATTGGGGATTGATTAAGGGAAATTTGGGGATTAATTAAGGGGGAAAATATAGTTAATTAAGGGGGGAATTGGGGATTGATTAAGGGAAATTTGGGGATTAATTAAGGGGGAAAATATAGTTAATTAAGGGGGGAATTGGGGATTGATTAAGGGAAATTTGGGGATTAATTAAGGGGGAAAATATAGTTAATTCATTGGGGCGTGGCTTATGTCAGAACGAGGCTGGGGCGGGGCCTAATGAGGCAATTCATGGGGGCGCGGTTTGTATCAGAACGAGGCTGGGGCGGAGCTTTCTGAGCAGCGCCGGGGGCGTGGTTTGATGTGTGGGCGGGGCTTGAGCGCTTCCTCTTCCGGGTTCTATTCCCAGTTCGATACTGGGACGGACTGGTCCCGATTCCGGGCAGATACTGGGCCGGACTGGTGCCGGTCCCATCCCCAAACTGGTGCCGGTCCCATCCCCAAACTGGGCCAAACTGGTGCCGGTCCCAGCCCCAAACTGGTGCCAGGCCCAGCCCCAAACTGGGCCAAACTGGTGCCCGTACCAGCCCCAAACTCGT
>NW_005055327.1:12079-13224 GCF_000277835.1 Geospiza fortis
AAACTGGTGCCAGTCCCAGCCCCAAACTGGGCCAAACTGGTCCCAACTGGTGCCAATTGACTCCGCCCAGTTTGCCCCAGTTTGTCCCAGTTTGTCCCAGTTCCCTCCCAGTCCCCAAAAGCGACTCCGGCCTGTCCATCCGCGGCTTTATTCCACACAAAATCCCGGAATTCCGCCCAAAATTCCCCAAAATCTCAGGAATTCTGCCCAAAATCCCGGAATTCTGCCCCAATTTCCGGAATTCTACCAAAAATTCCCAAAATTCCTCACAAAATCCCAGGAATTCTGCCCCAAATCCCAGGAATTTCCCCCCAAAATCTCAGGAATTCTGCCCAAATTTCATGGAATTTTGTCCCCAAAATTCCCAAATTTCCCCCCAAAAATCCCAAAATTCCACCCAAAATCCTGGAATTCTGCCCAAAATCCTGACAATTTCCCCCAAAATCCCAAATTCTGCTCAAAATTAAAGAAATTTTGCCCCAAAATCCCCAAATTTTCCACCAAAATTTCCAAAGTTCCACACAAAATCTCAGGAATTCCGCCCAAAATCCCAGGAATTTTCCCCAAAATCCCGGAATTCTGCCCAAAATCCTGACACTTTCCCCCAAAATCCCAAAATTCTGCTCAAAATTAAAGAAATTTTACCCCAAAATCCCCAAATTTTCCACCAAAATTTCCAAAGTTCCACACAAAATCTCAGGAATTCCGCCCAAAATCCCAGGAATTTTCCCCAAAATCCCGGAATTCTGCCCAAAATCCTGACAATTTCCCCCAAAATTCCACCCAAATCCCGAGAATTTTCCCAAAATCCCAGAAATTTTCCCCAAAAAATCCCAGAAATCCCCCAAATCCAGGATTGGGGCTCCCCCCTATAAATATAGTGCAAAAAAAAAAAACCCAAAAATGGGAAAAAATTGGGAATTTCCCCAATTCCGGGCGGGTCCGGGAATTTTGGGGAATTTTGGAAAATGTGGGAATTTGGAGAGGATTTCCAGGGAGATTTTGGGGAATTTTTGGGGAATTTGGAAGGAATTTTATGGGGGATTTTTAGGGATTTTTGATGGGAATTTGGAGGTGGAAGTTTTGGGAATTTGGAAAGGGATTTGGGGAATTTTGGAGGGGATTTTTTGGGGATTTTTGGGAAT
>NW_005055328.1:0-767 GCF_000277835.1 Geospiza fortis
GAGAGACCCGAATATCCCAGAAAATCCCAGTTCCTGAGACCCCAAATATCCCAGAAAATCCCAGATTTGGGGTTCCTCTGAGAGACCCGAATATCCCAGAAAATCCTGGCTCTGGGCCTCCTTGGAGAACCCCAATTATTCCAGAAATATCCCCACAAATATCCCGGAAAATCCCAGCTCTGGGGTTCATCCTGGGTTTGGGGAGCCCCAGGAAACCTCTCCCGGTCCTTTTGGGCTCATCCAGATTTGGGGGAAACGCCCCCAGAGCCCCAAGCCGGGGCCAGCGCTTCCCTCAAACCCTTTTTTGGGAAGGACGGAGGGTCGGGATCGTGGATGATCAACCCTGCGAGGTCCGGGGGAATTCTCCTGGAAAAGGGGCACAAACCCGGAGCCATTCCCGGCTCTAGAGGGGCCATTCCCGGCTGGAATTCTCCTGGAAAAGGAGCACAAACCCGGGGCCATTCCCAACTGGAATTCTCCTGGCAAAGGATCACAAACCCGGAGCCATTCCCAACTGGAATTCTCCTGGCAAAGGGGCACAAACCCGGGGCCATTCCCGGCTGGAATTCTCCTGGAAAAGGAGCACAAACCCGGAGCCATTCCCGGCTCTAGAGGGGCCATTCCCGGCTGGAATTCTCCTGGAAAAGGGGCACAAACCCGGGGCCATTCCCAACTGGAATTCTCCTGGCAAAGGAGCACAAACCCAGGGCCATTCCCAACTGGAATTCTCCTGGAAAAGGAGCACAAACCCAGGGCCATTCCCAACT
>NW_005055328.1:4273-7717 GCF_000277835.1 Geospiza fortis
CCCTCCCTCCTCTTCCGCCCCGGGCTGGGCTTCGGCGGGGACAAAAAAAATTAAATAAAAAAAATAAACCAAAAAGAACCCAAAAAAAAACCTCCCCCCCCCAAAAAAAAAAAAAAACAAAAACCCCACCCGGGATGGTGCACGGAGAAAGGAATCCAAAGCAATCCCAAATTCGGCCTCGGCTCCGTTCGTTTGGCGCTTTTGGGGCGGTTTGGCCGGGTTTTGGCACATCCTGAGGGCGCGCTGTAAATTTTGGATTTTGGGGCTGCTTTGGGTCGTTTCCAGCTCATTTTTTGGGGGGAAAATTTGGGATGGAGGGGCCCGGGAGAGGTGATGGAACCCCCCTGGATTTTGGGGGATGGGGAATTTTGGGGACGGGGAATTTGGGGATGGAGGATTTTGGGCCTGCTGAGGCAGGGGGGAGCTGGGGCTGACCCCAAACCCCACCAGCCCCAGGATTCCCCAGGATTTTGGGCCATTTCCCCATTTTTAAGCACTGAAACCCCCCTGGAGCAGTTGGCAAAGCTCAGGGCGATTTTGGGGAGATTTCCCTGGATTTCCTGATTTTCAGTGCAGTTTATCCCAAACCCCAGGAGGATTTTGGGGACATTTCCCTGGATTTCCTGATTTTCCCTGCGGTTTATCCCAAACCCCAGGAGGATTTTGGGGACGTTTCCCTGGATTTCCTGATTTTCCCTGCGGTTTATCCCAAACCCCAGGAGGATTTTGGGGACATTTCCCTGGATCTCCTGATTTTCCCTGCAGTTTATCCCAAACCCCAGGAGGATTTTGGGGACGTTTCCCCTGATTTCCCGATTCCCGTTTCCCCACCAATTCCCATTCAGCACCTCGCTCTCCATGGAGCACCCAGGGGTCAACTGATTCCCAAATCCCATTTTTTTTTACGGCTCTATTGAACTATTTGCCACATTATTTATCCGTTAACGCGCCGGGTCCCCGCGGAGACGGCCGTGCCTAATAAATAACGGCACAAATCATTAAGCAGGGCGATAAAATCAAAGCCATTTAAAAATCCATCGACCTGCGTTGCTCCCGCGCGCAGAGGAGCTCCAGGGGCCCATCAGGAGCGCAGAGAAACACACGGAACAAAAAAGAAATAATCAAGCAGGGGAAAAACAAGGCCTGCTTTTGGTGAATTCCCTGGAAAACGAGGGACTGGGGAGGAGGGAAGGTGGAAAGGGAGAAATTCAGGAGGGGAGGGGGCGATGGAGGCAGGAAAAGGGGATTTGGGACAAATCCCACCAGAGCCCGGCCCGGGGAGGGAAAAGGAGGAGGTGGCGCCAGGGCCCGGGTTTGGGATGGGATTTGGGATGGGATTCCGGGTTTGGGATGGGATTCAGGATGGGATTTGGGATGGGATTCCGGGTTTGGGATGGGATTCAGGATGGGATTTGGGATGGGATTTGGGATGGGATTCCGGGTTTGGGATGGGATTCAGGATGGGATTTGGGATGGGATTCAGGATGGGATTTGGGATGGGATTCAGGATGGGATATTTGGGATGGGGTTCGCGGTTTGGGATGGGATTTGGGATGGGATTCCCGGTTTGGGATGGGATTCAGGATGGGATTTGGGATGGGATTTGGGATGGGATTCCGGGTTTGGGATGGGATTTGGGATGGGATTCCCGGTTTGGGATGGGATTCAGGATGGGATTTGGGATGGGATTCCGGGTTTGGGATGGGATTTGGGGGAGGATCCATCCGCCCCCTCCCCCAGCTCCCCCAAAGCCCAAAAACCCCAAATTTGGGATCTCGGGCACCTCCCGCCCCTTCCCGGTGACGTCACCCCCTTTATTTGCGTGATTCCGGATCATCGTCAGCAGCGTAATTAGCGGCAGCCAATTACCGTCATTACACCGGGCCGGGCCGGGGCACTTCGGGAAAAACAGGTTTGTTTGGGTTTGTTTGGGTTTGTTTGGGTTTGTTTGGGTTTGTTTGGGTTTATTTGGGATTTTGGAGAGACGAGTGAAAAACGGCGCCGCCAGATGCGGCCCTGGGGAACCCAGAGCTCCCAAAAAATCCTCATCCCAAAAAATCCTCATCCCGAAAAATCCTCATCCCGAAAAATCCTCATCCCAAAAATCCTCATGCCAAAAAATCCTCATCCGAAAAATCCTCATCCCAAAAATCCTCATCCCAAAAATCCTCATCTGAAAAATCCTCATCTGAAAAATCCTCATCCCAAAACTCCTCATCCCAAGAAGTGCGGGATAACCTGGAAGAGCCGCTCCCATTCCGGCCGCGCTCCCCGAGAAAAACGATTCCGGAAAACGTTCCAGAGAAACAATTCCGGGGAAAACCATCTCCAAAAAAAGCAGCTCCAGAAAACATTCCCGAAAAAACACTCCAGGAACACATTCCTGAGAAACGATTCCCTAAAACATTCCTGAGAAACAATCCTGGGAAACGTTCCCGAAAAACCAATTCCAGAAAGGTTCCCAAGCAGGAATTCTGGAAACCATTGCTGAGAGGCAATTCTAAAACCATTCCCGAAAAGCAATTCCAGAAAACATCCCCCGAAAAACCGGTTCTGGAACACATTCCAGAGAAGGGATCCCAGAAAGCGTTCCTGAAAATCGATTCCAGAAAGGTCCCCAAGAAGCAACTCCAAAAAACATTTCCGAGAAGCGATTCTGGGCGCGTTCCCCAAACGCAATTCCAGCAAACATCCCCGAAAAGCGATTCCCGATAACATTCCTGAGCAGGAGTTCCAGAAACATCCCAGGACGCCCCTCACATCCCCCAAATCCCCCAAATCCCCCAAATCCCCCAAATCCCCCAAATCCCCAAAATCCCCCAAATCCCCAAAATCCCCCAAATCCCCAATCCCAGCCCCAAGCCGGAGCCTTTTCCCCTCGCGGCCTGCGCTGCGCCCCAAGCCCGGGATTTTGGGAAGAATCCTCAGAAAACCCAAACCGGGAGCGTTTTCCCCCAAATTCACCATCTCCAGCTGGGGCAAGGAAGGAGCCCAGGACCCCCCCAGGGGAATTCTTGGGGAATTTTTGAGGATTTCGTGGGGAATTCTTCCCTTCCCAGGCCCGGCCCAGCCCCGGGTCTGCAGCTGGGGAGGGGAAAATAAAATGGGAGCTGAGAAGGCAAAAATGAAAACAAAACAGGAGCTGGGGAGGGGAAAATGAAAATGAAACGGGAGCTGGGGAGGGGAAAATGACAACTGACATCCCTGCGATCCCTCTAATTTGCTTAATGGGATTTTTTTCTCTTTTTTTTCCCCCCCTCTCTTCCCTTCCCAGATGTTTTTTCCCCCTCCCAGGAAAAAAACTCCCCCAGCCCCAAAATCCACGTTTAATCCTTGGGAGGGGGGGAAACCCCAACCCCACAGACCCCACAGAGCCCCCCAGACCCCACAGAACCCCCAGTCCCGTCCCAGTCCCCCCAGTGCCCCCAGTCCGGCTGGGCTGCC
>NW_005055328.1:8198-9926 GCF_000277835.1 Geospiza fortis
TTCTGTCCGGCCGTAATTGCTGCCTGTCCGCCCCAGCGCCGGGGGAGCCGCATTCCAGCGCCGCGAGCCCGCACAAAACCCTCCCAAAATCATCCCCTGTCCCAAAACCCCTCCCAAAATCATCCCCTGCCTAAAATCCCCTCCTAAAATCATCCCCTGCCCAAAACCCCTGCACAAAACCCTCCCAAAATCATCCCCTGTCCCAAAACCCCCTCCCAAAATCATCCCCTGCCCAAAATCCCCTGCCCAAAATAATCCCCTGCCCAAAATATTCCATTTCCCAAAACCCCCTCCCAAAAGAATTCTGTTCCCAAAACCCCCTGCCCCAAATCCTCCCCCTCCCAAAAGGATTCACTTCCCAATTTCCCCTTCCCAATTTCCCCTTCCCAAATTCCCCTTCCCAATTTCCCCTTCCCAATTTCCCCTTCCCAATTTCCCCTTCCCAAATTCCCTCCGCAGCAGTTTGGGCTCCAGGCCTCCCCCCCGAGCAGCAGGGACCCAAACCCGCCGGGTTTTGCCCCATTTTCCTGCCAAGAGCAGCGAGCGCAGCCCCGTTCCAGCTGCAGCTTTGGAAACCAGGCCCCATTTCCCTTTTCTTTTCTTTTTTTTTTTTAATTTTTTAAATTTTTTGAGGCATTCTGGAAGAGCAGCAGGAGGGGAGGGAGGGTTTGGAATTGTTTTTTTTGTTTCTTTTGGTATTTTTAAGTTTTATTTTTTAAGGGGAGGCTGTGATGCCGTTTATTTGAAAAGGAGGAAAAGGGGCAAACAAAGGGGTGGGAAATGGGGGTTTGCGCTGGTTTTTTTTTGGGTTTTTTTTGGTGGTTTCACCCAAAAGGGTCCGAGCTGGAGGCCTGGGCAGAGGAACGACGGCGGAACCTCCAAGATTTGCCGGGTTCGGGGAGAAAAGGGCCCGGAAAGGGCCGAAGGAGCCGCGGGATGAACCCCAAAGCGCGGCCGCGTCCCCGCCGGCCCCGCAGCGCCGCCAATTAACGCTCCCGCGCTGCCAATTAACGCTCCCGCGCTGCCAATTAACGCTTGCGCAAGGGACGCAGGCCCGGCCCCGAGAGCCAACAGGGGACGCAGCCCCGGCCCCGAGAGCCAATTAGCGACGCGGCTAATTGCGCTGCGCCGGGCTGGGCGGTGATCCCGGGCTCCTGCCCTTTGGGGTTTTGGGTTTTCCCTTTTTTGGGGTTTTTTTGTTTGAGCCCCGCTCCGGCTGTGGCGGGCAGGGCCACGGGGGAGAAATGGAAAACATTAATTGCGGGTTCGGGGAAACGGCCCCGGGCGCTGGAGCCGAGATTTAATGAATGAATTAATGCACGTGCGGCTTTATTGCCTCGGGCCAGCCCTTATCGGTGATCCTGGTTACTGATCCTTATCAGCGATCCTTGTCACTGATCCTTATCAGCGATCCTTGTCACTGATCCTTATCAGGATTCTTGTCATTATCACTGATCCTTATCAGGATCCTTGTCACTGAGCCTTATCACTGAGCCTTATCAGCGATCCTTGTCACTGATCCATATCAGGATCCTTATCAGTGATCCCAGGCTCCGTTTTATCCTTAGGGCTCGGTTTTACCCTTTAGATCTCGGTTTTAGCCCCTAAACCCCCGTGCAATGCCCGACTCTCCAAAGTCGGGATTGGGGCCGTCTCAAAGCGCCCCCCAGAGCCCAAATCCCCCAGAGCCCAAATCCCTCAGACCCCAAATCCCTCAGAGCCCAAATC
>NW_005055328.1:10808-13201 GCF_000277835.1 Geospiza fortis
CTTCCCGACCCTTCCCGACCCTTGCCGAACCTTTCCGAACCTTTCCGAACCCTCCCGAACCTTTCCGAACCTTTCCGAACCTTTCCGAACCCACCCGAACCTTTCCGAACCCTGCCGAACCTTTCCGAACCCACCCGAACTCTGCCGAACCCCCGTTCAAACCCATCCCAGATTTTTCGGGTTTTCCTCCCCTCCTGTTCCCCCGTTTCATCCCCGGCCGCCGATTTCCCCGTTAATTGACGTTTTGACCCCAAAACTCAGCGAGCTTCCCCGGCAGGATGGGGACAAATCCCGGAATTCCCCATTTTCCCCGAAATTCCCCATTTTCCCCGAAATTCCCCATTTTCCGGGACCGATCCACCTGCGGCTCCCGGCCCTGTTTACAGCCCCGGGTACTGATAAACAGGGAAGGGGCAAAAATCCCAGAAAATCCCACAAAATCCTAGAAAATCCCAGAAAAACCCCATAAAAATCTCTCAAAATCCCTCAAAATCAAACTCCCACAAAAATCCCACAAAATCCTAGAAAATCCCAGAAAAACCCCATAAAAATCTCTCAAAATCCCTCAAAATCAAACTCCCACAAAAATCCCACAAAAATCCCACAAAACCCAGAAAAACCCCATAAAAATCTCTCAAAATCCCTCAAAATCAAACTCCCACAAAAATCCCACAAAATCCTAGAAAATCCCAGAAAAACCCCATAAAAATCTCTCAAAATCCCTCAAAATCAAACTCCCACAAAAATCCCACAAAAATCCACAAAAATCCCTCAAAATCCCATAAAAATCCCTCAAAATCCCATAAAAATCCCACAAAAATCCCACAAAAATCCCACAAACTCTGGGGGGCTCGTGGGGCTACTGAGAGCGGAGCTGGGGCCACCAAATTCTCTCTTCCCACCCAAAATGGGGCGATTTTCCCTCAAAAGGGTGAATTTCCCCCAAAAAATGCAAATTTCCCCCCCAAAAATGCAAATTTTCCCCCCAAAAATGCAAATTTCACCCCCAAAAATGCAAATTTCCCCCCCAAAATGAGAATTTCCCTCCCCAAAAGAAGGCAAATTTCCTCCCCAAAAAAGCGAATTTTGCCCCCAAAATTGTGAATTTGCCCCAAAGGACACCCCCGGTGAGTGGAGGCCGAGCCCACGCCAGCAATGACCCCAAAAAGGGGCGGAAAATGGGGCAAAACCTCCGGATTTGGGGCAAAAGGACCCGGAGCACTGCACGGAGCCATGGGGGACTGCAGAGCAGGGAAAAAAGGGGGAAATTCGGATTTTTCCCCATTTCTTTCGAATTTTATTGATTCTTCCCCCATTTATTTCGAATTTTATTGTTTTTCCCCCCATTTCTTTTGAATTTTATTGATTTTTTTTCCTCCCATTTCTTTCAAATTTTATGGATTTTTTCCCCCATTTCTTTCGAATTTTATTGATTTTCCTCCATTTATTCTGAATTTTATTGATTTTTCCCCCATTTCTTTCGAATTTTATTGATTTTTTTTCCTCGCATTTCTTTCAAATTTTATTGATTTTTTCCCCCTTTTCTTTTGAATTTTATTGATTTTCCCCCATTTATTCTGAATTTTATTGATTTTTCCCCCATTTCTTTCGAATTTTATTGATTTTTTTTCCTCGCATTTCTTTCAAATTTTATTGATTTTTTCCCCCTTTTCTTTTGAATTTTATTGATTTTCCCCCATTTATTTCGAATTTTATTTTTTTTCCCCCCATTTCTTTCCAATTTTATTGTTTTTCCCCCCATTTCTTTTGAATTTTTATGGATTTTTCCCCCCCAAAGCAGCGGATCCCTCCCGGGAGGGATAAATAAATAAACTGAGCTGGAACGCGGGGCAAGGAACATTCCCTGACCTTTTCCAAGAGCATTAAAATCCCGCTGGAAATGGGAAATTCTCAGCAAAAAAACCCCAAGCTCTGCATGGAAAGAAAAAAAAAAACAGAGAAAAAACCCAGATTTTTAAAGAAAATCGCTATTTTTTCCCTTCCTAAGCGCCGTTTTTGGGGGAATTAAGGATGTTTCGAGGTGGCAGGATTTCCCCGCGGTGATTTTGAGGCGATAAAAGGAATTTTTGGGGAGGGGGAAATTCTGTTTCTGGAGCGTCTCTGCGGCGCTCATTACCAGCACGGAGCTGCTTTCGGGTTGTTTTCACGGGGATTTTTTTAAATTTTATTATTGCCTTTGATGGCTTTTCTTTTCTTTTTATTTTTTGGGGTAGAAACAGGAAAAGAAAAAAAAAAAAAGGGAAAAAAGGGAAAAAATAAAAAGGAAAAAATCCCATCGGCAGCTCTCTCCGTGCCTGGAGGGATCCGATATAAAATCGGGAACAATTTGTCACTTGCAGAGGGAAATAAAAATGAGAAATGAGGGGTGCGAG
>NW_005055329.1:0-3609 GCF_000277835.1 Geospiza fortis
ATATCGATCGATATCGTGACATTGTGATATAGCGATTGATATCACGATGTATCAATCGATATCGTGGCGTATTGTGATGTAGCGATTGATATCACGATATATCGATCGATATATCGTGATATCAATCTATGTATCGCAATACATCGTGATATCGAATGACATATCGTGATATCAATCTATGTATTGCAATACATTGTGATATCCAATGATATATCGTGATATCAATCGCTATATTGCAATATGTCGTGATCTCAATCGATATATCATGATATCAATCACTACATCGCAATACATCGTGATATCGAACGATATATCGTGATCTCAATCGATATATCGCGACGCGTCGTGATATTGATCGATACGTTGTGATCTCAATAGGTGTATCGCGATATCGCGATATCTCGTGCCCGGTACCTGCGCGCCGGGCCCCGGCTCCTGCTCTCCGTAGGGGTCGTAGTTGGGGCGGCGCCGGCGCAGCTCCTGCTCCTCCTGAGCCCGCGCGGCCGCGGCCAGAGCCACCTGCTCCAGCACGTCCTCGCCGCCCTCCAGGACACCTGGGGACAGGGGACAGCCGGGGGACAGGGACATGGACAGGGGACAGGGAGGGGACATGGGGACAGCCAGGGGACAGGGACACAGCCGGGGGACAGGGTCAGGGACAGGGGACAGGGAGGGGACATGGGGACAGGGACAGGGGACACAGCCAGGGACAGGGACACAGCCAGGGGACATGGGGACAGCCAGGGGACAGGGTCAGGGACAGGGACACGGACAGGGGACAGCACCAGGGACAGGGACACAGACAGGGGACACAGCCAGGGGACATGGGGACAGGGAGGGGACATGGGGACATGGGGACAGCCAGGGGACACAGACAGGGGATAGAGGGGACAGGGACACAGCCAGGAGACATGGGGACAGACAAGGGACATGGGGACAGCCAGGGGACAGGGACACAGACAGGGGACAACACCAGGGACAGGTGACACAGGGACAGGGGACACAGGGACAGTGAGGGGACAGGGGACAGCACAGGAACACATCCAGGGGACACAGGGAGGTGACAGAGAAGGGACAAAAGGGACAGTGAGAGGACACCTTGCACAAGGACAAGCCACCCCACGCTCCACGTACCCTTCCCACGGCCCTTGGGGACAGTCCTGTCCCCGCCACGTCCCTTCCCACGGCCCTTGGGGACAGTCCTGTCCCCGCCATGTCCCCACTGAGTGCTGTCCCTAGGCCACCACAATGGCCCCGATGTCCCCAATGTCCCTTGTCCTTCAGGGTCAGCACCAGGCTCCGTCCCTGTGCCACCCCAATGTCCCCAATGTCCCCACTGACCCCGATGTCCCTGTACCTCCCCAATGTCCCCAGTGTCCCCGATGTCCCCAATGTCCCCAGTGTCCCCAGTGTCCCCACTGACCCCAATGTCCCTGTGCCTCCCCAGTGTCCCCACTGTCCCCGATGTCCCCACTGACCCCGATGTCCCTGTACCTCCCCAATGTCCCCACTGTCCCCGATGTCCCTGTGCCACCCCAATGTCCCCATGTCCCCGATGTCCCCGTACCACCCCAATGTCCCCATGTCCCCGACGTCCCCCCTGTCCCCGATGTCCCCACTGTCCCCACTGACCCTTGTCCTTCAGGGTCAGCACCAGGTTCTGTCCCTGTGCCTCCCCAATGTCCCCAACGTCCCCAATGTCTCCAGAGTCCCCACTGCCCCCCATGTCCCTGTACCACCCCAATGTCCCCACTGCCCCCCATGTCCCCACTGTCCCCGATGTCCCTGTGCCTCCCCAGTGTCCCCACTGACCCCTGTCCTTCAGGGTCAGCACCAGCGTTTGTCCCTCGGGGATCGAGGCCGGGTCGTGCTCCACCGTCAGCCCCTGCAGGTCCCGGGCGCTGTAACGCTCCTGGGGGGCACAGGGGGGGTCACTGCCTGTCCCCAGTGTCCCCAGTGTCCCCAATGTCCCCAAGCTGTCCCCGGTGTCCCTCACCCTCCGGCGCCGCTGGAACTCCTCCTCCACCAAGGGGCTGACCCCGAACTCCTGGTCCATCTCCTCCAGCAGCTTGGCCTGCAAAGCCCCCCAGTGACACCAGTTTGGGGACACCGGTGACACTGGTGACACCAAGGGACACCCCCAGCCCCACCCCAGAAAAACAGGAACGGAGCAGTTTGTCAATATGGATAAAACGACCCCAAAATTCTCATTTTTGGCTCAAAAAACGCCAATAAACTCCAAGGAAATGCCCCCAAACCCTCGGGGTTTTATGGGGTTTTTTGGGGATGCTCCTAAAAATGGGATTTAACCTTAAAGTGGTGACAAAATCCCTGAAAATTGAGGCTGAAGCAGAATTTTGGGGGCAAAATCTGGGATTTTAGCACCGTGCTTGAAAAGTTTACTGCAAAAATGAAAAATGTAAAACCTCAAAGCATTGATTTTACGGGTGGTTTGAGGGAATAACCCTAAAAATCACATTGAAGGTAAAAATTCCTAAAAATTGGGATGAAATCTAAATTTTAACCTCAAGATTTTCCATTTTAACCCAAAATTTGTCTCAGAAGAAAGATTTAACCCCCCAAAACATTTCATTTTTAGGAGATTTTTGACTAAAAACTTTAAATTTCAACCGGAATTTTCAGCAGCTCCACAATTCCCAAAATCCAAAGCAAAATCAGGATTTTAGGTGGGAAAAGCCCTAAAAAAAAAAAAAAAAACTAAAAATCCAAATTTTTGCTGTAAAACCGCTAAAAATTGGGGTAAAAATGCCATTTTTGGACCGAAATCAGGGGGGTTTGGGGTTTTGCTGGGATTTGGGGTTTTTTGGGGTTTTTTTGGGTCCCTTCCCACCCTTTTCTCTGCCAGCTCCTTCTCCCTCTGCAGCGCCCGGCTGCGCTCGATCCACGCGGCCGCGTCGTCCAGCCAGGGCTCCTCCTCCCCCAGCGTCTTCACTTTCCTTTTTGGGGCAAAAAAAGGACATTTTGGGGTCCCCACAACCGCCTCAAATCAGCCCTGAATCCCCCCAAATCCTCCTGGATTTTCTATGCTTTTCAGAAATTCCAAGTTTTTCTCAACACTCTTAAAAGGTTTTTCGCTCGGCTCGGCAAATTTTACCCCAAAATGTTTCTTGTGGTTCCTAAACTAATCCCTAAAATATTTTTTGTGCCCCCAAAATTTCATCCCAGAGCCTCTTGAAATCTTTCCAACCCTCCCCGAATTTTTTATCTGCCCCAAAATCCCATCCTGGCCCCCCAAAAATTCCCCCTGAGAACCCCAAATCCAATCCCAGCACCCCCAAATCCACCCTGGTATCCCCCAAATTCCTTCAAAATCCCCTCCTAGTCCCCCCAAATCCCTCTCAGCCCCCCAAAATCCCCCAAACACCCCAAATTCCCCCCAAAACCCCTCCCCAATCCCTCCAAACCCCTCAAATGCCCCCAATTCCTCCCCAGACACCCCCAAATCCCTTCCCAGCTCCCCAAAAATCCCCTAAACATCCCCCAAACCCCCCCAGTTTCTCCCCAGACACCCCAAATCCCCAAAACTCCCCCCAAAATCCCCAAAACTCCCCCCAAAAACCCTCAAACACCCCCAATTCCTCCCCAACC
>NW_005055329.1:4200-5746 GCF_000277835.1 Geospiza fortis
CAAAATCAGCCCCAAAATCAGCCCCAAAATCAGGGCAAAATCAGCTCCAAATCAGGGCAAAAGCAGGCAAAAATCAGGGCAAAATCAGCCCCAAAATCAGCTCCAAATCAGGGCAAAATCAGGCAAAAATCAGAGCAAAATCAGGGCAAAAGCAGCTCAAAATCAGAGCAAAATCAGAGCAAAATCAGCTCAAAATCAGGGCAAAATCAGCTCCAAATCAGGGCAAAAGCAGGCAAAAATCAGGGCAAAATCAGCCCCAAAATCAGCCCCAAAATCAGCCCCAAAATCAGCTCAAAAGCAGGGCAAAATCAGGCAAAAATCAGAGCAAAATCAGGGCAAAAGCAGCTCAAAATCAGAGCAAAATCAGAGCAAAATCAGCTCAAAATCAGGGCAAAATCAGCTCCAAATCAGCCCCAAAATCAGCTCCAAAATCAGGCCAAAATCAGGACAAAATCAGCTCCAAAATCAGGGCAAAATCAGCTCCAAATCAGCCCCAAAATCAGGGCAAAATCAGCCCCAAAATCAGCCCCAAAATCAGCTCAAAATCAGCCCCCAAATCAGGGCAAAATCAGCTCCAAAATCAGCCCCAAAATCAGGGCAAAATCAGCTCCAAATCAGGGCAAAATCAGCTCCAAGTCAGGGCAAAATCAGGGCAAAATCAGCCCCAAAATCAGCTCAAAAGCAGGGCAAAATCAGGCAAAAATCAGGGCAAAATCAGGGCAAAAGCAGCTCAAAAGCAGGGCAAAATCAGGCAAAAATCAGGGCAAAATCAGGGCAAAATCAGGGCAAAAGCAGCTCAAAATCAGCTCAAAAGCAGGGCAAAATCAGGGCAAAAATCAGCTCCAAACAAGCCCAAAATCAGCCCCAAAATCAGCCCCAAAATCAGACTCAGGGCACCCAAAAATCAGCCCCAAATCAGTCGAATATCAGCCCCAAAATCAGTTAAATCGGCCTCAAAATCAGCCTCGTATCACCCCCAAGGCACCCCAAAATCAGCCCCAGGGCACTCTAAAATCCACCCCAAAATCGGCCCCAAAATTGGTAAAATTGGCCCCAAAATTGGTAAAATCGGCCCCAAAATTCAGGCCAAAATCAGCCCAAAATTAGCCCCAAAATCAGACTCAGGGCACCCAAAAATCAGCCCCAAAATCAGCCCCAGGGCCCTCTAAAATCCACCCCAAAATCAGCCCCAAAATTGGTAAAATCGGCCCCAAAATCCAGCCCAAAATCAGCCCCAAGACACTCCAAAATCCACCCCAAAAATCCCAATTCAGGCCCAAAATTAGTCCTGAAATCGATCCTATAATTGCACAACAAATCAACCCCAAAATGGCCTAGAATACCCCAAAATCCGCCCCAAAATTAACCCCAAACATCCTCTAATCAAGCCCAGAAATCAGCACGAAAATTACCAAAAACAACCCCAAAATGAGCCCTAAAATCGGCCCCTGGGCTCCTCAAACTCAGCCTTAAAATAAAACCAAGAATCAGCCCCAAAATCCCCCCAAATCCCCCCAAATCCCCCCAAAATCCCCTCACCTTTCTT
>NW_005055329.1:6996-8215 GCF_000277835.1 Geospiza fortis
AAGGGCGGCTGCTTGGGGTGCGGCAAAATGGCGGCGCATGGGGGGGACCTCGAAAAGGACGGGGGTGTCGAGAATCCTCCACGAGAAGAAAAGGGCACGGCTCCCATTACTGGCGTCCCGCTGAGCCGTGGTGCGAACCACCGAGTCCAAAACGCGCCCTCCGGGCCTCTGTCCCGCCCCGTTCGCCCGGGGCGCTTCCGGATCCCCCCCCGCCTCGTGCCCTTTGATCCGCCCGGTGCGGGCGCCTCCGCGGCGGCCGAGGGGCGGAGTTGGAGGCGTGGCCAGCTCAAAGTAGGCGTGGTTTTCGCGGAATATAAAAGGCGCCGCGGAGCCCCTCACGCCAGTCACGAGGACTCGGCGAAGGTACCGCCCTGAGGGGCTCTGGGGGGGAGTTCTGGGGCACAAAAACAACTTTTGGGGTCCCCGTGAGAATTTTGGGGTGCCCGGGGGGTTCTTTGGGTGTGCGGGAAAGGTTCGAGATCCCCTCCAAGGGCGGGTTTGGTTCTTCATGGAGGGGCTGGGGAGGGCCCCGAGGCCTGGACGGATTTTCGGGCGTCTTGTGAGGGATTTGGGGTCCCCGGGGGGGGTGTTAGATGCTCAAGAGGAGCTTAAAACCCCCACAAGAACATTTTGCCATGGTCAGGGGATCTCTAGAAAGACATTGAGGAGTTTTTGGGGTGTTGGGAGCACCCCTGGATCTCTTTAAGAACCTTTCCCTGCCAGGGGCAAAGTCGGGGTTCAAAGATTCCCCTTGAGGCTCTTCGGGATGAAAGTTCAACCCCGCCCAAACCCTTTTGGGGCGATCCCTGAAGGTTTCGAGGCGATCCCCGAAGGTTTTGGGGGCAACCCCTGAAGGGTCTTGGGGCGGTGCCTGAAGGTTTCAGAGGCAATCCCTGAAGATTTCTGGGGCAAACCCTGAAGGTTTTGGGGGCGAATGCCTGAAGTTTTTTGTGGTGATCCCCCAAGGTTTTCGAGCCAATCCCTGAGCGTTTTTGGGCCGACCCCTGAAGGGTTTTGGGGGCGACCCCTGAAGCCTTCGAGGCGATCCCTTTTGGGGGGCGATCCCCGAAGGTTTTTGAGCCAATCCCTAAATGGTTTCAAGGCGATCCCTTCTGGGGCCATCCCCGAAGGTTTTTGGGGTGACCCCTGAAGATCCCGGGCTCTCTTCCCCCAGATGGATCCCGAGTCTCCCCCCCGCGAGCTGGAGCTGTCGGCGCTG
>NW_005055329.1:10228-11091 GCF_000277835.1 Geospiza fortis
GGCAGGATTTGGGGTGTCGTTGGGGCAGGAGTTGGGGTTTTTGGGGCAGGATTTGGGGTTTTTTAGGGCAGGATTTGGGGTTTTTTTGGGCAGGATTTGGGGTTTTTTTGGGGCAGGATTTGGGGGTTTTTTTGGGTGGAATTTGAGGTTTTTTGGGGCAGAATTGGGGCGGGATTTTGAGGCAGAATGGGTTTTTTTGGGGGGGCAGAACTGGGTGAGGTTGGGGTAGAATTGGGAGGGGATTTGGGGCAGAATTGGGGGATTTTGGGGGGCTCTGGGTGACCCCCCCATGTCCCCCCAGCCCTCGGTGGTGGCTGAGTGGAGGAACCTGACGGAGCAGAAACCGAGCCCCAGCGGCGTGGCCAGGTCTGAACCCCAAAAATGTCCCCAGTGTCCCCCAAAACTCACTGATCACCCCAAATCTCTTCCTCCCCTCATCCCAGGGCTCCTGGACTCCCCACTTTGGGCTCCTTCTCCTGTTTTGGGGTGCTGGGGGTGCTCCCCGGACCTTTCCCTCTCCATTTTTGGGGTTCTTCCCTGATTTTTTCCCCCCATTTTTGGGGTTCTTCCTTGACCTTCCCCTTCTCACTTTTTGGTTGTTTTCCTGACTTTTTCCTCCTCGTTTTTGGGGTGCTCCCCTTTCCCTCTTCTCATTTTTGGGGTCCTCCTTTGACTGTTTCTCCTCATTTTTTGGCGTGTTCCCCTGACTTTCCCCTTCTCGTTTTTGGCTTACTCCCCTAATTTTTCCTCCCCGTTTTTGGGTTCTCCCCTGACTTATCCCCCCCCCATGTTTTGGGGTTCCCCCTGACTTATCCCCCCCCATGTTTTGGGGTTCCCCCGACCCCGTTGTGTTCCCCGGGGGC
>NW_005055329.1:12166-13184 GCF_000277835.1 Geospiza fortis
GGGGTTGGGGGGGCTGGGACACACGGGGAGGGAATCGGGGCCATTTGGGGGAACATTTGTGGGGGTTTGGGGGGATTTCAGGTGGGAATTGGGGAGCTGGGATTCATTGGGAGAGAATTGGGGGGCTTTGAGAAAGGATTATTGGGGTTTTTGGGGCACTGCAGGTGGGATTTGGGGGGCTGGAGGGAAGCTCTGGGTGCTGTGGCGATTTTGGGGAGGGATTTGGGGTTTTTAGGGGTGCAGGTGACGGGGTTGGGGTGGTGCCCTGGCCCCGATTTCACTATTTCTTGCCCCAAACTTCACCATTTTTTGCCCAATTTCACGGGGTTTTGACCTAATTTCACCATTTTTTGCCCAATTTCACGGGGTTTTGACCCAATTTCACCATTTTTTGCCCCAGTTTCATGCGGTTTTGTCCCAGTTTTGTTGTTTCTTGCCCCAATTTTGCCGTTTTTTGCCTCAGCTGCCGCCCATGCCGTGGGAATCCATCGAGGAACCGAAAAAGGGCGGGAACGGCTCTGAGGTGGGCGGGGCTTGGAGCTGTGACTGACATTAGCTGTGGGTGGTGCTTGGTGGGGGTGGGGGCGTGGTTTCTATTGAGGGGCGTGGCTTGGAGCCGCTCCTCCCCTCGGGGTGGGTCTTTAATGTCCATTTATGGCTTTCTAAGGGGGTGGAGATTTCTTGGCCACGCCCGTGGTGGGCGGAGCCTTAGGGTGGGTCCCACAAAGCTGTAGCACCACTGCAGCTTCTTAAAAGGGCAATACACTTTTAAAAGGGCAATGTGCTCTGAAAAGCCTAATATGGCCTTAAAGGGGCAATGCAGCCTTAAAAGGGCAACACAGCCTCAAAAAGGCAGCACATCCTTAAAAGGGCAATGCGTACTTAAAAGGGTAATGTGCTCTTAAAAGGGCAGCACGCGTTTAAAAGGGCAATGCATTTTTAAAAGTAAAATTTTAAATGTGTAATGTGTCTTTAAAAGGACAACACCGCATTAAAAGGGCAACACACCTTTAAAAGG
>NW_005055330.1:0-748 GCF_000277835.1 Geospiza fortis
GGGGGACACCCCAGAAATGGGGACACCACCAAATGGGGGCACCGCTCATGAGGGACACCCCGAAACTAACAGGGGGGACACCACTAATGGGGGACACCCCGAGACTGATGGAGGGACACCCCAAAACTGACAGGAGGGACACCATTAATGGGGGACACCGTTAATGGGGAACACCCCGAAACCAGCGGGGGGAACACCCCAAACATGGGGACACCATTAGCAGGGGGTACCCCATTAACGGGGACACCCTATTAACGGAGACACCCTAAGCGGAGACACCTCATTAACGGGGACACCCCAAACATGGGGACACCATTAGCAGGGGGTACCCCATTAACGGGGACACCATAAACGGGGGTACCCATAAAGGGGGGGAACCCATTAACGGGGGACACCCAGAAACGGGGACACCCAGAAACGGGGGTATCCCATTAACGGGGGCACCCCAAAAACGGGGGCACCCCCAGCCCCAGCCGGGGTTAGAACACCCCCTACCCGTGGCGCTGTAATCTCTACTCAGTTCGTTATTTGTGCGCCTTATTATTTATTTATAGGTTCTGTCGATTATTTGTAAACAAGCCACTCTTTATATGGGGGGACACACAAAAATGGGGGGATCCAGGGAAATCCTGTGGTTCCCACACGCATGGGTAATGGGGAGTGCCCAGGGGCTGCTCACACCACTACAAACCCCTCAAATCCCATTAATTTAAGTCGCGGTAATTTTAAATTAATTCCTTCATTCACC
>NW_005055330.1:1056-3796 GCF_000277835.1 Geospiza fortis
GGCACTGCGCATGCGCGGGGCAGGCGCGACTTGTACGGTGCTTTCCCGCCTTTTTCTGTGAGGGAAGTGGGGATTTTCGTGCCCCTCTTGAGCTGTGTGGGAGCCGTGAGGGGTGGAGGGGGTTTCTCCCTTTTTCTGTGAAGGGAGCGGAGACTTTTCTGCCCCTCTTAAGATGTGTGGGAGCCGTGAGGGGTGGAGGGGATTCCTCCCTTTTTCTGTGAAGGGAGCGGAGACTTTTCTGCCCCTCTTAAGCTTTGCAGGAGCCGTGAGGCTTGGGGAGGGTTCTTCCCTCTTTTCGTGAGGGCTGGAGAGGGTTCCTCCGTTTTACCCTGAGGGGTGGAAGAGTTTCCTCCCTTTTTCTGTGAGGGGTGGAGCGGGTTCCTCCGTTTTACCGTGAGGGGAGGGAAAGGGAATTTCCCGCCTTTTTTCCGTGAGGGGTGGAAGAGTTTCTTCCCTTTTTTCCGTGAGAGCTGGAAGGGTTTCCTCCCTTTTTCCTTTAGGGGTAGATTTCCTCCCTCTTTCCGTGAGGGGAGGGGGAGTTTCCCGCCCTTTTCCATGAGGGGTGGAGGGGTTTTCTCCCCTTTTTCTGTGAGGGGTGGAAAGGTTTCCTCCCTATTTTCCGTGAGGGGTGGAAGAGTTTCCTCCCTTTTTCTGTGAGAGATGGGGGGGAGTTCCTCCGTTTTACCGTGAGAGGAGGGGGAGTTTCCCGCCCTTTTCCGTGAGGGGTGGAAGGGTTTCCTCCCTTTTTCTGTCAGGGATGGAGGAGTTTCCTCCGTTTTTCCGTGAGAGCTGGAAGGGTTTTCTCCCTTCTTTCATTAGGGGTGGATTTCCCGTTCCTCTTCCCATGAGGGGTGGAGGGGGTTCTTCCCTCTTTCCATGAGGGGTGGAAGGGTTTCCTCCCTTTTTCTGTGAGGGGAGGAGGAGTTTCCTGCCCTTTTCCATGAGGGGTGGAGGGGTTTCCTCCCTTTTTTCATTAGGAGTGGATTTCCTCCCTTTATCTGTGAGGGGAGGGGGAGTTTCCTGCCCTTTTCCATGAGGGGTGGAGGGGTTTCCTCCCTTTTTTCATTAGGAGTGGATTTCCTCCCTTTATCTGTGAGGGGAGGGGGAGTTTCCTGCCCTTTTCCATGAGGGGTGGAGGGGTTTCCTCCCTTTTTTCATTAGGAGTGGATTTCCTCCCTTTATCTGTGAGGGGAGGGGGCGTTTCCTGCCCTTTTCCATGAAGGGTGGAAGGGGTTTTCTCCCTCTCCGTGAGGGGAGGGGGAGTTTCCCGCCCTTTTCTCGTGAGGGCTGGAGAGATTTTCTCCCCTTTTCCGTGAGGGGATGGAAAGTTTCCTCCCTTTTTCCGTGAGGAGAGGGGGGATATGTTTTCCTTACCTTTTCCCCGGGCCAAGGGGGGTCTCCCGCCCTTTTTCCATGAGGGGAGAGGATTTCTTCACCAGGTGGAACCGTCATGGGAGGGTTTGGGGTGAGCTGTGGTCTGTGAGGTTTGGGGTCCATTATGGGACGAGCCCCCCATGTTACCATGACAGACACACCGGAACTGGTAATGCAGTAATAAAAACCCTTTATTTGCCAATATATTGCCCCCAAAAGCCTCCTGCAGGCTGGGGGAGTGGGGGGGGGAAGGAAGCGGGGGGAATACCCCAAAAACTAACGGAGGCACCCCAGAAACTGAGGTGGGCACCCCAAAACCTGTGAGGGACAAGGGCACCTTTAAACCTGAGGGGGTCTCCCCAGGAGGAAACTGAGGCACGGGCAGTTCAAGGCACTCGCGAAGGCGTTTGAGGGAGGGGCAACCCCTGAGGTGTCGCCGGTTGGCCACAAGGTTTTCGGGGTGAAGGAAGAGACGAGATGGGCTCCATGATCAGAAGGCTTGATTTACTAAGTTATGATATAAACATCTATTTAAACTATATTAAAAAGAAAAAGAAAGGGAGAGTTCCCGAAGCTGCTAGCTACCTAAGAATAGAAAGTAAAGAAATGAATAACAAACCTTGCTCTCTCGGACTGTGTCCAAGAGAGCTCAGTTCTGGATTGGCTATTATCTCCAAACACTCAATCTGGGCCAATCCAGAACTGACTTGTTGCATTCCACAGAAGCAGATAATCTATTGTTTACATCTTGTTTCTGGGGCCTCAGCTTCCCAGAAGGAAAAAATCCTAAAGAAAGGATTTTAGTGAAAAGGATGTCTACGACAAATTAGCTCAAGAAGGGCAGTCATTTGAGGCTTTGACAAGGGTCACTGCTCGACCTATACTCGGTCCAGTGATTTCCATATTAATTTTATGGGTAGCGGTGGGTACGTGGCAGTGGCCCTTAGAATAAATTTGTCATCCTGACATCCAACAGGGTTAGGGCATCCCTCCCTAGCAAGGGTGGACATTCTGACATGACATATGGGGAAAGGGTGATAGTTCTCCCTGGTCCCCTTTCAGTGCAAAGCATAATTGCTACTGGCTGGGTGCTTTTTCAGGCCCGAGACAGCCCTCCAACTCCACCTACCATGGGGCCTTCTTCTAATTTCAACTGTGAAGGCCAGTGTATGTTTGGGACAACCGTGACATCTGATCCCATGTCAACCCAAAAGGGAAGGCAGATAGCAGAGTCATCAGGGTTATTATAGAGATGGCAAACTGCCCACACTATCAGTGGGTGTCTGCCCACCTTCACAGCAAAAGCCACCCATGGGTCCCGCTCCCAAGCCTTCATGGCCAGGGCCACCCCGGGGGGTCGGCCCCC
>NW_005055330.1:6419-7366 GCF_000277835.1 Geospiza fortis
TGTGCCCCATTGCACAGGCACAGCACCTGGGCACAGGGATGTATGGGATCCATAGGGGATCCCCCACAGACCCACAGAGATGTGTGCCCCATTGCACAGGCACAGCACCTGGGCAGAGGGATGTATGGCATCCATAGGGGATCCCCCACAGAGATGTGTGCCCCATTGCACAGGCACAGCACCTGGGCACAGGGATGTATGGGATCCATAGGGGATCCCCCACAGACCCACAGAGATGCACACCAGGGTCAGAAGGCACAGCACCTGGGCACGGGGACGTATGGCATCCATAGGGGATCCCCCACAGACCCACAGAGATGTGTGCCCCATTGCACAGGCACAGCACCTGGGCAGAGGGATGTATGGCATCCATAGGGGATCCCCCACAGAGATGTGTGCCCCATTGCACAGGCACAGCACCTGGGGACGGGGATGTATGGCATCCATAATGGGATGTGTGCTCTACCCAGGCTCCCTGGGATCCCTCTGAACCCCCTATAGACCCCACAGAGACCCCCTGTGCCCTGACCCCATTGTACAGGCACAGCCCCTATGGGATGTGTGCTGTGTGCCCTATAGGCCTGTGTGAGCTCCACCCAGGCTCCCTCTGAGCCCCCCCATGCCCTGACCCCATTGTACAACCACAGCCCTTATGGGGTGTGTGTGAGCTCCACCGAGGCTCCCTAAAGGGTCAGCAGGGACCCTCTGGTGCACTCAGAGACCCCGATAGCGCTGCTAACAGACCCCATGGATGACTGCCAGGGGAATGCCTATAGCGGCCCCTATAGAGGTCCTGAACATTATCCTGTAGGGCCCTACAGGTTCTGGGCTGTCACTTAGAGCAGCTCTTTTACACCGCTGTGGGGTCACTTATAGCTGTCCTGTAGTGCCCCCAGTAGGGCCCTGTGGGGTCACTTATAGACCCCCCCCCCAATAGCGCCCCCCAC
>NW_005055330.1:12902-13176 GCF_000277835.1 Geospiza fortis
AGGCCTGGGGATTGCACACCAGTGCCAACCAGTACGAACCAGTACGAACCAGTACGAACCACTATACACCGCTATAAACCAGTTACACACCAGTATGAACCAGTATACACCAGTATGAACCCGAACCCGCCCGGGCCCCGCGGCAGCTCCACCGAGAACGGCGCCGAGGCCTGGAGACACCAGTTACACCAGTATAAACCAGTATAAACCAGTTACACACCAGTTCTGCCAGTAATACCCCAGTTATACCAGTTACACACCAGTTACACACCAG
>NW_005055331.1:0-1731 GCF_000277835.1 Geospiza fortis
CATATAATCATTCTGTGATTATGTGTT
This sequence comes from Geospiza fortis, assembly GCF_000277835.1. Lineage (NCBI taxonomy): Eukaryota > Metazoa > Chordata > Aves > Passeriformes > Thraupidae > Geospiza > Geospiza fortis. The sequence continues at coordinate 28 of NW_005055331.1, forward strand.
ACTGAACATTAACATGGGGAAGTCTGGCAAATTAACTACATCACGCTTCCCCAAACCCTCCTAGGCAAGCACTACATGTTGACCATGGTGGAAGCAACCACAGGATGGCTAGAAACCTACCCTGTGCCTCATGCTACTGCCCGGAACACCATCTTGGGCCTAGAAAAGTAAGTCCTGTGGAGACGTGACACCCCTGAGAGAATTAAGTCGGACAATGGAACCCATTTCAAGAACAGCCTTATCAACACCTGGGCCAGAGATATATCTATTGAATAGATATATCATATCCCCTATCATGCGCCAGCTGCCAAGAAAGTTGAATGATGTAACGGACTACTTAAGACTGCCCTGAAGGCACCTTCAGAAATTGGGAATTGAACTTAGCAAAAGCCACCTGGATGGTCAACACCTGAGGATCTATCAATCGAGCTGGTCCTGCCCAGTCTGAACCCCTGCACACAGTGGATGGAGACAAAGTTCCTGTGATACACATGAAAGGTATTTTAGGAAAGACTGTTTGGATTAATCCCACTGCTGGCAGGGTCAAACCCATCCGTGGGATTGTTTTTGCTCAAGGACCTGGTTACACTTGGTGGGTAATGCAGAAGTGACGGGGAAATCCCTTGTGTACCACAAGAAGACCTAATTTTAAGTGAAAACTGTGTGCAAAGTTTCATTCTGTATTTCATATATATATATCTGTAAGAGGGTATTGGTTAGAGTATGATGTAGATGGTAACAGAATAAGGGGTTGATTATGTCCTAAGTTGCAATATAAAGATGTATTCTATCTCCATTTTCAAGAGCTGTTGAAACCAGGAGGGGCATTGTTTTTCCTTATCTCCTGTTAATGGACCCATCAATGCCTTGCCACATGACTCAGAGATAACTTCCTCCAGGAGACATTTCTGTTTAATGGGCAATCAAGGACCCACCACATGACTCATAGAATGATATCAGCCCATTTTGAGATGCTCTGCCCAGGGGGGAGGAGCTAGGCATCCCCACCTGGATATAATCTGGGGTTTGGGTCAGAACAAGAGGCCCTTACCCACTGGTTTCCAGAGGACAAGAGCTACCAGATCTTTTCTATGGGATCACCACTTCAACAAGACCATTTCATCTGGACTGCTACCACCACCCTAACTAGCAGGGTGTCAGGTTGTATTCTGACTCTGTCAGTGGTTTTTCTTTTGTATTATTGCATGTATTTGGGGTTTTTTCCCTTTTCCTAATAAATTGTATTTCTGACTTGAAGTGTCTCACTGGTTTTGCTTTCAAAATTCCAGGCTCCCAGGTTTCCTAGTAGAAGGCAATGCCATGGCTGATTTTTTTTAGGCATATCAATGCAGAATACACTACCCAATGTTATTGAACAAGCCAGAATGAGCCATGCCTTCTATAATCAAAATGCACCTGCCTCAGTAAGAATGTTTAACATCCCTCAGAATCAGGCAAAAGCAATTGTTCAATCATGTCCAGATTGCCAAAGATTAACCATACCAGCAATAGCAACAGGGGTTAACCCTCGAGGCTTAAATAGCCTGCAGATATGGCAAACTGACATATCTCAATATCAGTCATTTGCACAGTTCAAACATATACACTTATCAATAGATACATTCTCAGGAGCAATTTTTGCTTCCGCACATCCAGGAGAAAAAAGTAGAAATGTAATTAAACATTTCTTACAAGCATTTGCAT
>NW_005055331.1:2707-13145 GCF_000277835.1 Geospiza fortis
TCCTCAATTTGGTAAAAAGACACCTCATAGGACCTTTGAGACTTTACCTCAAACCTAAGGGTAGCCAATTGGACAGAAGCCAAAAAGGTCCCGCCTAAGTAATTCACTAGAAAAAGAAGAGAACAAAGGAAATAATTGCTTTTGTGGAGTGTTTTAGCAGGAGCAAGAACTTCTTGCCCCTGGCTTGATTTTTTCTGCAAGAGCTTTGTTATTTTGCCTTTTATTAAAATCTTTTCTGTTTCCAATGCTACCTCAGAAGCCATTCTGCTAATTTTATGCCATTTGAGGTAGCTGGGCTATCTCGGGTGTGATAGGTTCTCTGAGATCTCATAAGACCTGGCTCGAAGAGAAAACCCATCATAGCTCTACGAGTGCCAGGGAGTATGGAGGTTCCATTGTATTCCCAAAGCAGTCATAACCCCTTGAAGAATTTTTTCCTGTAAAATAAGTTCCCCTGAGTCTATTGCTTCCACAATCCCATATCTTGGAATTATTTGTTCCAAAAATAATTTAATAACTGATCCTGTAGTTGCTCAAACAGTTGGAAATGCTTCTGGTCATCCTCTTTGCTGACATACTATTACCAGAAGATATTTAAAGCTTGCCACTCAGGGTATTGCGATAAAATCCACCTGGCATCTTTGGAAGGGCCGTACAGCCCAAGGCCTCCCTCCCCTGACAATTTTCTTTGTAACCGTGTTATTGGTTTTAGCGCAAATCAATCGTCAATAGCTTGCTTTGAAGAGTAAGAAGACCCACAGCCGCATACATTTTGAGGAAGGCTTCTGCCAGTCCTTGAGAGCCCCAATGGCTTCCTTTATGGAGTTGTTTTAATATATGTAAGGCCAGAGCTACTGGTATTCACTCCTTACCACCCCTTGTAAACCAATTATCCCCTCTTTCCTCTGCCCCACTCTTTTTAATTATTTCAATCTCCTCTGGTGGAAAAGACAGTTTCTCTGGCAGCGGTAGGGTTACTGGGGATAAAGGAAGGATATCAGAAATTTCGGTCAACAATGCAGCTTTCTGAACTTCTTCATCAGCTAGTCGATTACCTATTGCATCCTCGGAGCACTCTGCCTGGAGTGCCCTAGCGCGTATTATTGCTGCCCCTTTTGGCAAATTCACCACCTCCAATAGGCAAGAAATTAAGATCTCATGAGCTAACATTTTTCCCCTGCAGATTAATAAACCTCTTTCTGCCCATAATTTCCCAAATGCATGTATCACCCCATACGCATATTTAAAATCAGTAAAAACATTCACTGTCTCGTCCTGGTATAATTGTCTTAGGCTGCAAATGCAAGATGTGGCCAGGGGTATGTATTCTATTGCCAGCTGTTAGAAGTGGGGCAATGATCTTCTGTTAATTGGGCTACCCGTTAAAACCAGGTGGGCAGTTTTCTTCACCTCTTCCACCAATCCTCCCTCAAGGGAGATATCTTCTCTTAATGGACCATTGAGTCTCACTGTATGATTGATAAAATTACATCAACCCATTGTGAGATGCTCCGCCCAGAGGGAGGAGTGTCCTGGTTCAGGGCAAATTTGGGAGAGAACCTCCAAAGGGGCTCCTCTAGAGAAGCAGATTCAATTGGCCCCTCCCCCCAACTGGTTCGGGAGAAAATACCTCCTTGGAGAAAAGTGGAAAAAAACCTGTTTATTCAAAAATAAAACTTAATAATTAACAATAAAGCCTCTTGCTGCTCCAAAAAGAGATGACAAACTCAGAAAAGTCCCCTCCCTGGGTTGCAGCTTGGCTCACTCAGTCTCTTATCAGTCCCTCTGGCGCTGGAAATGCCACGGCCCAGGCCTGGCCCTGTGGGCCACAGGTGTGAGCTGCCAGTGCTCTTCTGGTGTTCAGTCCTGAGGAGGTTTAAACAGGTCCAGGAGAGCTCTGTCTCACTGTCTGTCTATTTGCAGACAACACAGTCCAGGACCATGAATGTGGAGGAGTGAGTGCAGTGTCTGAAAACAAACTGCACGCTTCTTCTCTTTCCCCTTCACTCTCGGAACAAGTCTTAAAGGTGCAAAACTTATTATTCAGCATAAACAGAACAAGACGATTGGGGATAAAAGCATCATATAGTCAACCCAGGACAAGGAGTCTCTGAAGCAATGACTATTGAAAAGAAAGCATTAGCAAGATCCATTAGCAACTTCCAGGTCTGTAAATTTTTCCTGATTTTTACTATACCATAACTGCAAGTCGGGGGTGACTTTATTCAATTTTCTGTAATCAACAGTCGCTCTCCAAGTGCCATCCAATTTTCAAACAGGCCAAATGGGGTTGTTAAAAGTAGTCATGGTTTCTCTAAAGATTCCCACTTGTTGGAGTGCCTAAGTCATTTGAGTAATTTCCTCTTCCCACTTGGAATGGGATACTGCTTTACATTTACCACCTTGGCAGGCACTGTCAGTGTAACAGGAAGCCACTTTTGTACCCTGCAAAAAACAGTTATAGTAGCAAATGCCACTTGTAGAGTCCTGAAACAAAAATGATCATTCAGTGTTTCAACAGTGCACCCTGCCAGTACGCCATTGCCTAAGACATATTCTTTAATTGGGGCAATTAACACCTTCATGACAAATGGGATGGCATCTCCTATCATTAAAGCAACCTTAGCTTGGAGGGCAGGGGTGGAACTGTCTCCCAAGCCACAGATCTGGGAAGTCGCTTCGTTTGGAGCACTATCACCATGTAATACAGTAACTTCTGTGTGGCCGTATTTCTCTTCACAGACAAAAGCAAGACACAATTTTTCCTGAGGATTTTCTGGGAAAGGCAGAGAGATGCCTCAGAGAAGAGAAAGACAATTCTTATCTCTATTCTCTGCTTCTGTTGTTTTGTACATGTGGAATGTGTTGGAAGATTGTTTACCTGAAGGAATTTGGTAGTTGGATTCTGCTGAGGATTGTTTTGTTTCCTTGGCCAATCACTCAAAGCTGTGTCCTGACTGTCGGCAGACAGTCACAAGTTTTTCAGTTGTTAGAAGTATGATATAGTATAGTATAGTATAGTATAGTATAGTATAGTATAGTATAGTATAGTATAGTATAGTATCTCTCTTTAATATACTTGTAATGTAATATAGTATAGTTTTAATAAAGTGAGTGTTCAGCATTCCAAAGCCTTGATGTCAGATGTCAATCATTCCCTGCGTCAGGGGATCCCTGATACTCCAATACTTCTGCACTTGTATCCACCAGATGCCACTTGATAGTGAGAGGAACACAGGGCCCTAAGTCCCCCTCCTGGGAAAAGGCTACAGTAGTGGCAATTTGGGGGTACCCACCAAGCCACTGCTCCTGCTGTTTTGGCATTTGCCAGGAGTTACAGTGCTTTGAGGTGGCAGGAGGGGTGGTGGTGGGATTATTTCTTTTCATAGGCATTAACTTTTGCCAATGGTGAAACATTTCTTATGTTGCAAATCCATCTATTTCTGGCTGTGGAGCACTGGCTTGCACAAGATTGTTCCACATTTGTTTCCTTGTCACCCATGAGGCGACTCTTCAGCTTTGCCAGCTTATTCTTTCTTCCTACTTGCACAGACACCATAACGCCAATATCCATCAAGGCATTTGTTAAGGCACATACGTTATCAGTAGCATTCACAACTTGATAGAATCAGGGGTTTCAATTTATCAGGCATCCCTTTCACAAACTGCATTTTGATATTTCTCCTTACTGCGACTTCGTCAGGATTAGATCCTGTGGTCAGTGCATGAGCTGCCCCCACCTGCCACAGTAATCCAACACCTTTTTCCATTGTACACCAGTTTCTGAGGGACGACACTAACTCAGCAGTGTCTGTGTGTGCTGTTAAAACCGCTGCACACAGCCATTGATGCAACATAGCTGCAACAATATCCCATCAATCAGGACCCCTGATGTTCCATAGTTGAGCATACCCCTGTTGGATTTTATTATAAGTGGCTATAGGAGTTAATAGATATTTTTTACCCACTAATAAATGAATGGAGACAGTACCACTGTCCTGAGTTCATAAAATCCATGCGGGCATGCTCTCTCTGCTTTTCTGCTGATAGGTCTCTAAAGATTCCTGTAAGTCTTTTGGGGTAAAGATCCATATGACCTATACCCCTCTATCCATCTGATCCTGCTGCTCCTCCATTTGTACGAGAGGTCGTGCTTCTACCACCTCCTTATCTGATGAGTCTGGCTAAAACTTAATCTTAGAGTCCAAGGACCCCGTCCAAATATTTCCACCTCAATCCTCAGGATGCCATGTTTTTTTTTTTTTAAATAAGAGCACAAATTTGAGAAGTTGAGACTTTACTTTTCCCATGTTTTTGCCTTTGTTTGTTAGCAATCCACTCCACCAGCCATTCCATAGTGCATTGCTGCTCACACCATAGCTCCTTTTGAGCAGCAAATGCTTCTCGATCAAACTACTTTGCATGTTTTAGAGCCTTGATTTCCTCTTTCAACTCTCTCACTTGGCTCCGGTAGGACTATAATCTCATGTTCGAGAGCTCTAATACTGGTAACTAACAATCATCCCAATGTCCCCTCTAACTTGTGAGGAAACTTCGTGTCTTAGGCTGCAAATGCAAGATGTGGCTGGGGGTGTGTATTCTATTGCCATCTGTTAGAGGTGGGGCAGTGATCTTCTGTTAATTGGGCCACTGGTTAAAACCAGGTCCGGCAGTTTTCTTTATCTCTTCCACAACCAATCCAATCAATCCACCAATCCTTCCTCTGGGAAATATCTGCTGTTAATGGGCCATTGAGTCTCACTGCATGACTGATAAAATTACATCATCCCATTGTGAGATGCTCTGCCCAGGAGGAGGAGCCAAGCATTCCTACCTAGATATAATCTGAGATTTAGAACACCAGAGACAGCCTTTTCCCACTGGATTCCCAGAGGAGCAGCTTTCTTTTCTTACTGGATTCCCAGAGGAAGACCAGCCCCATCTACACCACCACTAGACCTTCAGAGGAAAATGACACCCTTCTACAAGATCACTGCTTCAACAGAACCACATCTGTCACTCCAGGAGGATTGCAGCCACCATTTAATTGGACTGCTACCAACACCCTTACCAACAGGGTGACAGGTCGTATTCTGACTCTATCAGTAGTTTTTTTATATTATTGCATTTGTATTTTAATTTTCCTGGTAAATAAGTGTTATTCTTATTCCCATATCTTTGCCTGAGAGCCCCTTAATTTCAAAATTATAATAATTCAGAGGGAGAGGATTTACATTTTCCATTTCAAGGGAGGCTCCTGCCTTCCTTAGCAGACACCTATCTTTTCAAACCAAGACAGATTTTGGTGACCTAGGTGAGACAAGAGGGCATCGAGAGAAAATGTGTGAAAAAAGGAATAACAGTCCTTGAGTAGCTTAATCTTTTTGTTTCTTTTTTTGCTAGATATAGAAATCTCATTAAGGGGCACTGATTTGCAGGAAAAAAAACCCAAACTCCACAACTTGTAAAAGTTGTAAAGCCAGTATGTTTATTACAGCGCTGGACGCATGTTCATGGGGATCATTCCCCCTAAAGGACATGCGCATCCCTGAGAATGCTCGATCCTTTTTTATCCCCCCTTATTTATACATATACATAGAGTTTCACAATAGGTTCATGCATATTCATTTTGCCGGTTTCACGTTACAACTTGCAATTAGTCCTTGTACAGAGAAGTCTCTGGTCACTCTCTCCGTCTCTTGCAATCTCAGCTTTGGCTCTCATCTTTGTTTCAAAGTTCAAGGGGCCCCTCTTATCTTTCTTTTAGCTTGGGAGTTCACATTCTTTTTCCATGGTTTAGGCAGTTTTGCAAGCACAGCAGAGTTAACAGACTAAACAAGTTAAAACAGCATATTTTATCTATGCTAGCAAGCTACAGACTTAATAATTTAAAGCAGCACATTTCACCTAAATCCAAAATGGATTTCTCCCCTGTTGAATTTCCACTGTTTCAGCACCATCCAGTCTAACTTACCCTGGTTTGGGTGGCACATGGTCATGGCTATCTTTCTCCTATTTGCAGACCCTTATCTAAAAATGGGTCCTATAACTAAGGCTACTGTGGCTGTTATCCAGTTTGCTTTATTGGTTAATAAGGTGAGGAATTAGTGGATTTTTAACTTCCTCTGGAAGGCCAGCACATAGATTCACAGCTATCACACACTAACTGTATGTGTTTGGGGTTACTTTAATAATGGTATCCACTGTGAGGAAATGATCCCAGGGGAAATTTTCTCCCAACCCTTTCCCCAGATCTTTGGGTCTACCCCACCAGTTTTCAAAAGGTTAAAATCTTCTCTAAATGCTCATTATATCATACAGTGGCTAGTGTTGCTGATAGGCCTGTTCTATTTAGCATTCAGAGATAAGGGAAGATTGGCTTGGATAACCATCCTGACGTCTACCCCAGAGAACAGGAATGCTGCCCCAGAACCTGACATGGCCCCAGAAACTAGGGATGCTGCTACAGAACCTGACACTGCCCTGGGGACTAGGAATGCTGCCCCACAGCCCACATCAGAAATGAACCACCCAGATTGGATGGGGATTCTGGTGAAGGAGATGGGTCAGATGCTGAAAGAGTACATTTCCCCAGCTGGTGAGAAACCCTCCCCCTGCCTCAAAGAAGGAGAGTCTAATGGTGCTGCATTAGAACCCACAGAAGATACAACTATCCACATTCCAGCTCAACTGCAAGGGCAGTCACAGCCAGCAACAGTCGCCCCTGTGAAAATGAGGAAATCTAAGATTAAATCAGAGTACCCAGATAATAAGGATAAGAAAGGAGGGCCCCCACAACCCACAGAGGAGCCAACGGTTGAGATCATCAGCGAGTCCCTGATGTATGAAAGTCTCCATAATCTGCGCAAAGACAGTGTACGACGGGGACATGTGGTTTATACAACCTGGCTACTTTGGGTCTGGGACCTTATGGGTACAGGCATGCAACTAGATGGTACTGAGGCAAGGAATTTGGGACCCTTGACCCAGGACTCAGGTAGGAATCAGATTTTTGTAAGGGAGCCAGGGTCCCTTTCCCTCTGGGAACGGCTTTTAATGAGTGTCAGAGAGAGGTTTGTCCACAGAGAGTGAATGCAGTAGCACCATCATAGAATGCGCTGGAAGACCCTTGAAGAAGGGATCCAACAGCTGGGAGAAGTAGCGGTATTGGAGGTACTCTTTAGGAGGGATGAACAGCACGGTAATGACCCTGACAAGGTCAGGTACACAGGGCAAATGTGGAATCTGGCAAATCTAGGGCCATCTCAATACACCACCTTCACTGCAATGATTAATGCCGATACCAACTGAGAGACAGTGGGTTCTGTCGCCAAGAAGCTTAGAAATTATGAGAGTATGATCAATGGCCTGATGCAGGGTCATGTCTCTGCAGTGATTGAGGACCACAAAGAGGAGATGAGGGAGGTGGTGAGAGAGGAGGTAAGGAGGAACAGCTCCCATATGGTGAATCGTTAAAACTGAAAATCACAAACAGACTCTCTAACTAGTCAAAGTTAGAAAGTGGTATGTTTATTACGCCAGTGGGTGGCATGGGGGGAAGTTGTCTCTGAAATGTGTGACCGCACCGCATAAGGAATTTTGCTTTCTATTTATTTCCAAAAATAATACATATGCACAACCCTTGCACCTCCCATCCCCACTTTGTATTAAAATGAGGTTATTAGTCTTTCACATGTGCGAAATTCTTCTCTTAAATTGGGTCGGTGGTCTTGAATTGGGTCAGTGGTCCTAGTGATGAAGTCAGGAAAGTCTTTGTCAGGTCTCTGACCCTCTGGCATGATCCAAGGCCCCCTGCTTCATGATGGATTGACATAGAGTCCAGGTGCTGGGCATTGTTCTACTGGTTTCAATATGTTCCTATAATGGTTCACTTGCTCCACTTCCTTCTACAAATGAGCTCACAATATAACAATTAGCTTTAGCTTAAGCATCTAATAATCATTAACCTATCATTGGTGTATCTAACTTCAATATGAATTGGTTCTGACCCTCAGCTAAAATCTTAACTCCTTCCAATCATGATTCAATGGCACCAGTGAGTCACAGAGCCCAACGTCCCCTAGCTAGACAGAGAGGGTACACCCCAAGAGCTGAGCTGTGGTTCTTCCTGCGTGACCATGAGGAAGACATGGGAAAGTGGGATGGGAAACCCACTGTATTTGTTTTGGTTTAGCATAAATTTGGGAGAGAACTTTTAAAGGGTTTTTTTTTTAGAAAAGTAGATTTTTTTTTTAATAATTGGTTTGGGAAAATTTTTTTTTTTTGAGAAAAGAGGAAAAATTGTTTATTAAATAATAAAATGTAAATAATATTAAATAATAAATAATTTTGTTGCTCTAAAAGAGATGATAAATTTAGAAAAGGTGTTTTTTTGGGTTATAGTTTGGTTTACTTAGTTTTTTATTAGTCTCTGGTGCTAGAAATGCCGCAACTCAGGCCTGGCCCAGTGCTTTTTTATAGGTGTGAGCTGCTGGTGCTTTTTTGGGTGTTCAGTCTAGAGCAGGTTTAAACAGGTCTAAAGAAAAGGGAAAAAAAACCTACGGTTTAGGGAACTTTTTTGCCTCAGTTAGCTAAAACTAACTGAAACAAAGGAGAGCTCTGTATTACTGTTTGTCTATTTGCAGACAACACAGTATAGGAGCAGAAATGTGGAGGAGGGAGTGCAGTGTATGAAAACTAACTGCATGCTTCTTCTCTCGCCTTTTCACTCTCTGGAACAAGGCTTAGAGGTGCAAAACTTATTCAGCATAAACAGAGCAGACGATTGGGGATAAAAGCATCATATAGTCAACCCAGGACATTCTACTCTTTATCTCTGTATTGTTAGCTTGCTACTAAAATTAATATATATTTTAATTATTTAAACATATATGTCATATATTTAATATACATTTATATATAGATAATGGTAGTAATATTTAGTAAATATTGATACTTATACATAGTTTTTATTTAATAATTAGATTTTTTGAGATATATATAGCGTTCTTTTATTTTTCTGTATTATCTACTATGTGTAATTTGGTTTTTGAGTAAAGATAACTATGAATGGGTTTGTTTGTATTTGAGGTAGAATTGATTTGTCTTTTTTAATAAACTTTTGATATGTATTATTGTGATTTTGTTTTTATTTACTTTATATAAAGGCTCAGATTGGGTAGGGTTTATTCGGTTAGTAGAGTTTTGGGTGTTAACTAATTAGGTGGTTTTTGTTACATGTTGCTTTTAATTTTTGAAAGATTTTTTACTTAATGTTTTTAAGGTGGTTTTTAATACTTTATTGTACTTCTTTATTTTGTTTGGAGTTGGTGTATGGTAGGGGATATGGTATATTTACTTAATGCTATGTTTTTTAGCTTAGGTGTTGATAAGGCTGCTTTTGAAATGAGTTTCGTTGTTTGACTTAATTTTTTAGGGGTATTATGTTTTTAAAGGACTTGTTTTTTAAGGTTTGGGATGGTGTTATGGGTTGTAGCATGAGGCACAGGGTAGGTTTTTAACGATCTTGTGGTGGTTTTTACTATTGTGAGCACGTAGTGCTTGTTTTGGTGTGTCTGGGGCACTGTGATGTAGTTAATCTTTTAGGTTTCTTTATATTTGTACTTGGACCACTGTCTACTATATTAGAGGGGTTTTGTTTGTTTGATGATAGTATACATTTGATAGTTATGGATAATTTGAGAAATATTGTTTATGGTTAAATTTACTTTTTGGCTTTGTGTTTACTTATAGGTGGTATTTTTACTTTGATGATTGAGGTATCATGGGCTTATTGAGTTAAAAATATTTTTTTGGTGTTGTTAATTTAAGTTTATTTTTGATATTTTGATTTTTGTAGCTTGGTTTATTTTTTGATTGTTTTGGTGTTCTTTATTAGTTTTATTTTGTGGGATATGGGTATTTACATGGTGGACTTTTATTGGTAGTTTCTTTACTCTGGTAGTAATGGTTTCTTACTTATTAGTAGCTTAAATTGTTTTTTTTTTTAATGCTGTTAATTAGTTTTTTCTACTTTTTAAGCTATTTTTATAGAGTATGGGCTATTATTTATGAATTAGTGTGGAGGTAGAGCTTTGGCTACTTTTTGTTTAGTAATGTTTAGGGTTAGTTGAATAGTTTTGAGTTTAGTAAGTTGGTTTGATTTATTTTTTTAGTAGCTTTTGTGATTTGTTGTGTGGGGTTTTATACGGTTGCTTTTTACTTTTGTTTTATTCTTATAATGTGGTAAGAATTATTAGTAAAAAGAGTGTATAGTGGTTTTTTTTGCTGGTAGTTGGTTATATGGTGGTGGTTTTTTAATATATGTTATTTTTTGGTTTCTTTATTAGTGAGATTTAAGTTTTTACTTTCTGGTTAGTTTGTAATTATAGAATTTTAGGGTGATTTGGCATTTTAATATGGGTGTGTTGTGTGATGA
>NW_005055332.1:0-414 GCF_000277835.1 Geospiza fortis
ATTTATTTATATTTATTCATATTTCTTATGCTTCTACTCAATTTTACTGAATTTCGAGGGATTCTTAAAGGGGCTTTGGGGTTTTGCTTGGTTTTGCCATGTTTTAGTGCACAGTCTGCCTTTTCAACACTCCATTGTTTAAATGTAACAAAATTATAGCCCTAAATGTTTCATTCTTCTTCTAATTTATTCCATTTTGGTCAGTTTTGTGTAAACGTCGAGGAGGTTTTGAGGCTCTTGGGGGTCATTTTGCGGAGCCGCCCGGGCAACGCCTGAGGGGAGTTGGGCTGGGGCGGGAACTGCTCACGCCCCGCCCCTGTCCCGCCCAGCCAATCGCTGAGGGCACTTTTCCCCGCCCGCGCTCTGGGCGGGAGCCGCCCCCGCTGTCAATCCCTGAGGCGGGATCGGCTGCGG
>NW_005055332.1:428-1536 GCF_000277835.1 Geospiza fortis
CCCCCCGCCGATCCCTCCCGGCCCTGCCCTGCCTCGCTGCCCGTGGCCCCTTGTGCCTCTGAGCTTGCCGCAGCTGCCCCAGCAGCCTGGACTGCTTTGTCCTGGTTCATTCTCCCCCCTTCCCCAGGCAGTGGAGCTCCAGCGCCCCCCACCCCCCGGAGCGGAACATTCGCGTCGCTAGAGGGTCGTGTCCACAAAGGAGACGCAGGAGTCCTGTAGAAGTGCCTTGATTGGAACAAAGGGAGAGAGTCCATCCGGCGTGTGCCCAACGGGGTCTCTCTCAATTCCTTGGATCAAGTAGCCTTCTTTGCTCCTTTCCCGGCTGCATTTTCTCCTCATTCCCTTTCCCCCTTGGCTGATGTGAAAAATGGGTATTTTATGATTGGCTTTTCACAAATATTGAAATGAATATTATATTTGTTATGTTAGAAAGTTATGCTGTATTCATTTTCTTAAGTAGTGTGCTAAATATAGTTTTAGGTTATAACATAATGTTACAATGGAAACTATGCTATGTAAGTTATTTTTTTAAGAGAGGACTCACACCAGACATCAGCTACAGAGCAGCTAAATCTTTCAGAGAAAAAGAATTTCTTGCTCTCTTATCGAGTTCTTCCTGCCTCGCTGAGCCCTGAAGATGCCGCTAGGATTAAGAGGAAGAAGTTGACACTGACCGGACAGAATCCTTTGCTTGAGTGGAATTTATGCACCATCTATGAGGTGTATGAATATGCAACAGGCTGTTGCTTTTAAGGGTTAATCGTCTGTTAACGTGTGTCCTTTTTCGCGCTTATTTTACCCAGAAAGAGGTACCCAGACTGTCCATAACTCTTTGTTTTTATTGTCTTGTATTGTTGTAATCCCAAGTGTTCAAATTTTTATTACTCTAATTATATTACTATTTTAATAACCATTTTATTACTATTAAACTTTTGAAATTTTAAAAAATGTGATTGGTGTTTTTCATAGCTGAGCTGCTTGGGAGGCACTTGGGACTTCCTGATCCGCCTGTCCATGTCCCCCTTCTTATGTGCCCTCTGTAAGACATAGAAGCCATTATCATTGCAATCAGCTGAATCCATTAATGTATTTTAGAAAGCTTTACTAA